>NW_007726951.1:39068-61174 GCF_000696425.1 Galeopterus variegatus | reverse complement strand
CTTTATTTTTTTTTTTTCCTTTTTGTCTTTTTTCGTGTCTGGCAACGGATCGCAACCCTCAGTGTCGCGCCCGTACCGGACCGGGACCGGCAACGGGATTGCAACCCTCGGTGTTGCTCCCACACCTCACTCAGCCAGTGAGCGGGAACCGGTCTGTATGTGGGATCCGAACCCTCGGCGGGAGCGCCACCGCGCTCGCAAGCGGCGCACTGTAGCAGTGTGCCACCAGGCCGGCCCTTGAGGTCACTTTTTGATATCGCCCTATTGCTGCAGATGTGTATTCCTGCCTGGCTCTGCGCTGACCACTAGATCTCCCAGCAACCACCCAGGCTCTGGGGAAAGAGCTTCCCTCTTCCTAGTTGGGGGTCGGGGTAATGAGAAAGATCCCGGAAATTGAGATCAGGCATCCATGCATCCGGCAGCATGTCATACTCACCCAGAAGCTGTCCTCTTGGAGTGTGGCACTCCTGGATGCCCCTTAGCAGTTCTCAGCCTTATTTTGTAGATTCCAGGAACCAGTGACCTCGATGGCAACCCAGCTCTGAACTCCAGAGGAAGGCCTGTTTCCCAGCAGCCCTTCCCCTCGCCCCCTTGCACTGAGAGGGCCTGGGATACTCCAGCCCTGCCGCCCCTCCTTCCTGCCAAAACATTGTTGTCTTTAGCCAACGCCTTCTTTCCTGTCTCTCTCCTCCCCCTCTGGGGCCTGGGCCTGCCCCTTTCCAGGCCTGGCGCCTCCTCCCGTCTGTCTGTCCTCATCTCTACCTCTCCTCACCCTGCCTTTCCCAGCATGAGAAATGAGGGGAGTCAGTAGTGAGGGTTAATGGGGAGCAGGGAGGCGGAGGCGGCTGTCACTTTTCAGGAATCTGAGCCTCCCTCTGGGCGGTTCCCATTTCCTGGGATGGTTGGAGGCTGACTGGGGAGCCAGGAAGAGGAGGAAGCCCCTTCCTCAAAGGAGGGAAGGTAGCCCTGTCTATAAGGTTTGCAGAGATGTACAGGAGGAAGCAGCAGGAGAGGCGATCCTCAGAGGAGTCTGTGAGCTGAATCAGACTCAAATCAGACCCAGGAATGCCCAAGAAGAGTGTGTTTAGTTGCTCTGGGTTCAGTGGCACTGTGGGTGTCTGTCTCTCACAAGGAGTGGAATAAAGAGGGCAGACATTCAGAAAGAACACTCCCGCCCCTTGGCTGGGGTGACTGATCCTGATTACTGAGAGCCCCATGTCTTCTGAAGTGCCATGATTCTGAATGAGCCTTGTTTACACGTTGTTTAGAGCAGACAGAACGTTTCTCCTGGAGTTCTAAGAGCAGAGCTGGGTCATTTCATCTGAGGGCCTTTGATCTGCACTCCCACGCCCCCCACTTTGCCCAGCCCCACTGGAAGGTCTGAGAGCCAGCCAGGGTAATTGTCCCCAGCTTGTGTGCACATCACCAGGAGACCAGAACTTTGCATATCTTTCCTCTGTCAGTCCTTATCCGGGCAGCCCTGAGGAACCCCAGGACACCTTGAAAACTGGCCTGCTGGATTAATTGGATAATTGGAAGTCCCTGGGGGTCTCCTTTGAAGACTTCTCCACCCAAAGCCTTAAAAATATCCTTTCAGTCTAAGTACCAGCTGGGGGCCTTGCTGCTCGGAAGCGTTCCTTCCTCTGCTCGAGCTGGGGCGGGGAGAGGCCCGCTCTGGGCTCCCCCATCTGGGGCCAATTCTGTCACCACCCAGGGAACCTGGGCCCAGGCCCCAGAGATAGAAACATGGTGCCATGGACAACACAGGAGGCCCCGTGGGAGGGAGAAGTCAAGGGAAAGGTGGGAAGGTGAGAGGTGGGGGTGTTGGCTCAGAGGGACCAGCGTGTGGGCCGGTGGGCAGCCTCAGGTGAGCGCTTAGCTCTGTCTTTGCACAGAGGGCTCCATGCCCAAGAATTAAAACATCAGGTTTCCCTGGGAGATAAAACAGCCAGGTCTACCCTAATGAGGATATTGACTACTCTGAGGCAAGCAGGGGCTTGGGGGAGTCCAGGCAGGAGTCCAGGCAGGACTGCCTAGACGAGAGGGAGCGGACTCCACTCCCGCAGAGACCCTGAGGAGGAAGGAGTTTGGTCCACCACGGAGACCCATAAGATAGGGCCTCAGAGAGTGATGTTGGGGTACCCCTCTGCACACCAGTGAGGTGAGGGCTTGGGAGAGGCCCTGGCTGAGGAACCCTCCCAAGGGCATTACCCTGTGCCCACCTGGAGCCCCAGGCCCTCTGAGCCAACTTCTTGTCACTGCTGCTTGCTGGCTGGTTTGCCGGTGGTGGTGTGGGCCTGACCTGGATGGGCTGTACTGATGTCTGAGCTTGGCCCTCTGGATTGCTCTGTTGCTCAGGTTACACCCAACCCCAGCAGACACATCCTTGGTGGGCTACCCAGGTGGGTATCTGAGCTGGGGAGACTGAGCTGCTGGCAGACCCTGTGTGGCAGGCTTTGCTTATTGGTCTCACCCAGGTGGTGGGTTGGCCTTGCCCCAATGTGTAGTATGCTCTGCTTGCCACCGCCACCCTTTTTTAATTTGAGCCCTTACTGAGCCTAACGCCATATGCATTATCTTACTGAGTCCTCTCCAGGTACTACTATTCCCATGATTGGGAAACCAAGGCTCACGCAGATGGACTATATTCTGGAGCACACAACTAGTGAGCTGTCTGCCTTGACCACTGTGTTAAATGGCCTTCTACAGACCTCATACATTAGTTTGTTTCTCTTGCTTGTAACACAATACCTGTAACTGGGTGATTTATAAAGAAAAACGAAATTTATTGCTTATAGTATCTGAGGCTGGGAAGTCCATCTGGTGGTGGTGACAGTGACCCAGGGGTCTCACGTTGCAAGATGGTAGAGGCAGATAGAGCAGAGAGACAGACTCTCCTCTGTCTTCTTTTAAAGCCCTCAGAACCACACCCCTAACCACCATGTTTAATCCATTCACTGCTGCACGGTCCTACAATCCAATCACCTCTTCAAAGTTCCACCTTTCAATTACCATAATAGGATTTCCCACCCTTCCAACAGACACAGTGGGAGCCAAGTTTCTAATACATAAAATTTGGGGGACACAATTTAAGCTTCAGTGAGTTTTGCGGGGACATAATTCAATCCACTAACCCCTACATTTGATGCTGTAATATCACCCTCAAGCACAAGAGAACCTTTTCTAAATATTTAGATAGACCCAAATCATGTGAGAAGCCAGAGTGGCTGGGAAATTTCATTTTGTAATTGAGCTGTTCATCCTTGGAATACACAGAGCTGACTTCTTGGATCACTGTGGGCCCAGGACTGAGGTGGACACCAGTGCAGGGCCTGCCTGGCACCTCTCAGGGGGCCCCAGCCCTCTTCTCCAGCCCCATCTCTTCTTCCAGCACTTCTTAGAGGTCAGGAAAAGATGACCGAAGTGTTTTTCCCCTCCAGGGAAGGATGCTAAAGTCCCGTGAAAAAGTCTTGGGACCAACAAATGTGTGTCCTCCAAAATGCCACACCAAGTGCTACACCACTCCAAGTGCCTTGCCGCCTCCTGCCCTCTGTGGCTTTACCTGAGCTGTCCGCTGCCTGGATGCTCCTCTCCTTGGTCCCCTTAGCCTCCATTGTAGCTTGCTCCTCTACACCTGGTGTGGCTTCCCTCAAAAGGAGGCCCTGAGATAAGGACTTGGGTGCAGGTAGTTTATTTGGGAGGCGATCCCAAGAAGCACGAGAAGGGGTAAGGAAGTGAGACAGGGAAGTGGATGCACTGCAGGGACGGACGGTGAGTTAATGAGCAGGTAACTGCCAGGGGCTGCTGGGGCTCCATCCTGCTGGGGATCCTCTGTGAGACTGTGCAGAGCACACCTTGGATTGTTCTGGTGAGGAAGTGGGGCTATTTATCCATCAGTTTGTGCTTCTTGTTGGTTTGAGTCGTCTTCCTGTGGCTTTAACCTCCTGGCACAGATTGAGTAACTCCATGGAGGGTTAAGGGCATATGGCTGGGCACCAATGGCATCTGCAATGGCACCATCAAGATCTGGCCCTCCCTTGTCTCCTCCTTAATTAGGGGCCTTCCTTGGTGTTCTCTCCCAGGTGACACTGGCAACCTGCCGTCAGGCAGATTGACGTGACTTCTCCATAACTTAGGACTGAGCTTCCAGAGAACTGGGCCACGTTGTTTGTCTACTGAGCGTCAGTGCCCAGGGTGGAGTCTGGCACTTGGGAGAAATGTTCAACAATGAACGGGAAGAGGCGTGACAGACTGCATGGTGGATTGGGGTGTCCTTCACAGTGCCCTGTGGTAGATGGCACAGGACTCCAAACAGTAAAACATTCAAGTGCCTGAGATTTGCAACCCAGAAGGGCTAAGGTGAGGGCTGAGATGAACGAGGGAGACAAGGAGGTAGAAAATTGAGTCATAAAGAAGTTTCCAATCCAGATTCTCAACTTTCTCATGATCTTTGGGGGGAAAAAATGTCTTGGAAGAAGATCACAAAGTTAGAGTGTTAATAAAAGCACACCCTACAGGGAAAAAATGAGTCAGTAATTACACTGTTGGCCATACTTCTTTTCTGGATTTAGATAAAAATCTGAGTCATGGATCCTTGTCCTTAGAAGGGACTTTAGAATTTGTCTGGTGTCATCCGTCCCTGTTTATTTTAGAGGGAGAAAACTGAACCCCAGGGGGGGAAATTGGCTTGCCTGAGGTCACATAGTGGTGAGTTCCTAATTATCCAATGAGAAGGAAAGGTGACCTAATTCTCACTATTTCCTTCTGGGCTTTGGGCTTAATTGCACAGCTGACCAGTTTTCACCTGCCCTGGTACTAGTAATGTGGGCCTTTCCCCACAGGAATGGCCACGTAAACACGCCTGGTGAACATCAGGCCGCTGGGCAGAGTTTCTAGGGGTTCTGGTTCCTGCTGTTCGTTCCCCTTTCACCCCTATAACTCCAGGAAAAAATACCCAATGCAGATTGTTCCAGAGACCCAGAATTGGTGTCCTCCAGGGGGGTCATGTTCGGCTCTGTTCACAGTTCTGGAAGCTGGGGTGGGATAAGGAGGACTGGCCCAGGTGACAGGTGACTGCTCAGCCAGCTGCCCCGGCCCTGCACTCCAAATGCCAGCTGGCTCTGCTGAGGGTTCTTACCCCAAATGCTGGAGTTGGAATGTGCCGGCTCAGAGGCTACATTCTTCTCTGACACTGGAGATAAGCTGGAGGAATGGGAGGGTGATTGTGGGAGGCGATGGTACCAGGTCGTCAAGTCTCCAGGAAGAGCCAGCTCTCCCGAATGGTATGCAGAAAAGAGGCTTTTAAGTGGTAGGGCCCAGGATGTGTGAGTGCGTTTGCTGACGTGGGCGACCTGCCTGTGAGGAAATGATCTTGAGGAAATAAAATAGGAATGAGTTGAGTCTTTATGTTTGTTTTCTCACTAAGGTGTTGCTCACTAATGAAGATTTCAGCATGAAGATTTTCAGAAATGCTTAGAATTTAAAAAGATACCATTTGAGATCCTTTGAAAATTTGTAGTGGAAGTAAAAAAGATTCAAACTGAAATGAGAGGCCAGACTTTATTCTGCCACTCTATTTTGTGTATGGCCGGCGGAAGTGGGATTAGACTGTAGATAGGTTGTTTAAAAAAACCACATTCTAGAATGTATCACAGCCAGAGGCAGAGCACTGAAGTGAAATGGACATTACACCGGGGCACAGGATGCAGGAGTGTCATCCCAACACTGCTACCGTCTTACAGTGTCTGTGTCCTTAAGCTTCTATCCATCTCATATTTTCACTTGTAAAGTGAATAAATTGGTTTAGCATTCAGTGCACACATCATGAGAACATGCTACTGCATGATCCAGGTGCTCATCTATAAAATGGGGGCTCAGAGATGAACAAGTCTTGGATCCCGCCCTCAAGCTATTCTCCATCTAGAAAGGACAGAAGACAGAAAACACTGAGCACAGTGTGAGCATACTATCAAGTCACAAGGAGCTTCCCTGTGAGCTCTGTGAACATGGTGAATGTGTCCAGCTTGTTGCATGCTGCAGCCCCAGCATCTGGCAGTACCTGCATACAATACGCGCTTAAGAGACGTTTCCTGGATGAGTGTAACTGTGTTCTCCCCTTCTTCTGTTTCTGATCAGTTATACTTCTTTATTTGAGATCTTCTACAGAAGAGCAGTTGGGGTTTGCCTGTGAATTTATTTAGATTTCTAATATGTTAAGGAATATTCTTTCAAGAATAAAAGTGCTCGAGTAGCACAAACAAAGCAATGACTTGGAATCTCCTGGAGCTTGAGTGTTATTTATTCCCTATTGCTACAGAAACTTGCATGAGCAATGTGGATGCTCAATAACATTTTGTTGAATGAAAAAATGCATGCTGTCCAATAAGCATATGAGCATGTGCTCAGCATCCTCACTTACCATGGAATTGCAAATTTTAGCCACAGTGAGATTCTACCACACACCCATTGGGATGGCCAAAATTAAAAGACTGGAAATAACAATGCTGCCAAGGATGTGGAGCAAATTGAACTCTTATAGGCTGCTGGCAGGAATGTCAAGTGGTACAACCACTTTGGAAAACTGTTTGGCAGTAGCTACGAATGCTAAGCACGTTTACCCTGTTATTCAGCAATTGCAATCCTGGGTTTATACTCAAGGGAAATGAGTGGGTATAGTCATCAAAAGAAGGGTTACAGCCACTTTATTCATAAACACCCCAAACTGGAAACAATCCAAAAGTCAATAAGTAGGAAAACAAATGCATAAATTACGATATGGTCGTATAATGGGCTACTGCACAGCCACAAAAAGAAATGAATTATGCCATGCTCACCAACACAGATGAATCTCAACAGACATCGTGTGGAACAACAGAAGCCAGGCACAAAAGAGTACATACTGTGTGGTTCCAGTTATACAAAATTTAAGAACAGGCAAAACTAATTGATGGTCAGAATAGTGGTTACCTCTGAAGAGCATCCCAGGCAGAGGGCCCAGTATGTGCAAAGGAATGGAGCTTATGACATGGCACGGAGTGCTGAGGAATGGGGTCTCAATACGGCAGGAGGACAGCAGGGGCCATGGAAGAGGAGTGTACAGAGAAGAGATTGGAAGGGTTGTTTGGGGTCGTTTTGTAAAGGGCTGAGTGGTAATTAGTGCTATTTGCCACGTATTTCAGGTTCTCCCTCTTTGGTGACTTGGTAGGATTGTACTTTCTGGCCCTTTGTGTTTGGGTGGGGCCATGTCTCCACGTTTTGTTCTGGCCAATGAGTTGTAACAGGAAGTGATGTGTGTTGCTTCCAGGCAGTGCATTTAATTGGTGTGAACTTCTCCAGAGTTCTTTCTTCCCCTACGGCATGGCAGTTGGTACTATCTGGGATGGTGGCTGCTTCATCTGCCTGGATCCCTAGGAAGACCAGAGCTCCCCCAGGGCTGGATACTATGGGTGTATAGGGTGAGAAACAAAACTCTGTGGCTTTAGGTGGCTTGTTACTGCAGTGTAACCTGTTTATTTCGAGTGATGCAGGCCTCAATTATGGTTTTAGGTTCTTCTATTCATTCATTCCATTGAATGTCTGCCCCACACTACATACTGTTTTTTTTTTTTTTTTAAAGATGACCGGTAAGGGGATCTTAACCCTCGACTTGGTGTTGTCAGCACCACACTCTCCCAAGTGAGCCACGGGCTGGCCCCTAGATACTGTTCTAGATGCCAAAACAGATACAGTTCCTCCTCTCAAGGAGCTTTCATCCTGTTGGGGAATACAGACAATAAGACAATGAATGAACAAGGTCATTCTGGATTGCAGTAAGAGTTATAAAGGAGATAAACAGGGAGGTGCTGGGGAGGAGAGTGGAGCTAGTGATCCAGAAGGGCTGCTTCATCTGAATGAGACCAGAGGGTGAGACGGGCTGTCATGCACAGCCGTGGGAATCATGTTCCAGGGAAGGACAAGAAGGAGACTGTTGTGTTAGAGTCACAGAAAGCAGATCTTTGTGGCTGGAGGATAGTGAGTAAGGAAAGCGGTGGGCAGGGGCTGTACCATGTGAGTAAGGGAACAGGCTGTATGTGTCAGAAGGCCACCCTTGCTGCTGCGTGGATTGTAGGCAAGAGCAAAGCTAGAGAGTTACCTTAGGAGGGTGCTGAAATGTCGATGGGGAAGGGGATGATGTTGGCTTGAAGTGGTGACAGTGAAGGTGAAGACAAGGATACAAATCTGAAAGATGTTCTGAAAGTAGAATCAACAGGATTTGTTAACAAATTGGAAGAGAGGTGTGCTAGGCTGAATAATGGTCCCCAAAGATATCCACGTCTTTGTCCCTGGAACATATAAATGTTAACTTATGTAGCAAAAAAAAACCCTTGAAGTGTAATTAAAGTAAAGATTTTGAGATGGGGAGATTATTCTGGATTATCCCAGTGGGTACTGAATGTGATCACAAGGGTCCTGATAGGAGAAAGGCAGGGCTGACCAGTTTGTTAGAGCGTGGTGCTGATAATACCAAGGTCTAGGGTTTGATCCCTGTGCCAGCCAGCTGCCAAAAAAATAAAACATGGATAAATAAATAAAATAAAAAGAGGGAGGCAGAGGAAGATTTGACCATAGAGAAGAGGGCCATGTGAATACTGAAGGAAGCTTCTGCTCTGCTGGCATGGAAGGAGCTGTGGAATGCAGCCTTAGCAGCTAGAAAAAGCAAAGAAATGAATCCTCCCTTGTACTCTCTGGAGGGTGTGTAGCCCTGCTGACACCCTGACAGTGACCCAGTGAAACTGATTCCAGGATCTTCACCCCCAGAACTCTGAGAATAAATGTGTATGTTGTTTTATTGTGGTATCGTGTGCATGACATGATATTTATCATTTTAACGATTTGTCAGTGTACAGATCAGCAGCATTCAATACATTCACAATGTTGTGTCACCATTACCACTACCTATACCTAAAACATTTTCATCATTCCAAAAAAAACTCCATACTTATTAAAACAACTCAGACTTATCCCCTCTTCCCAGCCCCCAGTAGCCTCTGTTCTACTTTCTGTCCGTATTGTTGATTATTCTAGATACCTCACCAGGTGGAATCATACAATATTTGTCCTTCTGTTTCTGGCTTATTTCACTAAGTGTGATTTTTAATGTTGATCCAATGTTGTGCATATATCACTTTCTTTCCTTTTTATGGCTGAATATTATTGTGTGTTGTTTTAAGACACCATGTTTGTGATAATTTGTTACAGTAGCCACAGGAAACTAATACATGGGGCTAAGAGAAAAGAAGGTACCAAGGATGATTTCTAGGCTTTTGGCTGAGAACTGGATGGATTAAGATGTTATTTACTGGGGTAGAGAAATCTAAGAGCACAACAGATTAGAGGTAGGGAAATCACAGGCTCTGTTTTGGCCGTGTTATGTTTCAGACGTCTGTCAGACCTCCCAAGGACATGCTGAGGAGACAACCGTACATCCACCTCTAGAGTTCAGGTCAGAGCTGGGGAGTCACGATTGGGAGGCTCAGCATAGAGATGGCGCTTAAAGCCAACAGGTTGGTTGAGGTCACCTAGAGAAAGTGGGTGGAGAGAGAAGAAAAGGGGACTGTTGTGGATTGAATGTCCTTCCAAAACTCATTGGAAACATGATCTCCATGTGGGGGAAATCCAATTGTGGTATTTGAAATGTGGGGCCTTCGAGAGGTGATTGGATTGTGAGCACTGTGACCCCATGAACGGATTGATCCATTCATGGAGTAATGGGCATGGTTCCGATGGCTTAATAAAGAGGGCAAGTGAGAAGGTTAGCTCTTCCTTGCTCATGCCATTTTCTCTCCCAATGTGATACCCTGAGTTACTGTAGAGTCACCAGCAGGAAGGCCCTCACCAGATGTGTCCCCTGGACATTGGACTTCCCAGCCTTCAAAATTGTAAGAAATAAATTTTGTTTTTTATCAATTACCCAGTTTCAGGTATTCTGTTATAAGCAACAGAAACGGACTAATACAGAGACTACGCCAATGTGTGAAGGTGGAGGAGAGGAAGAGGAATGAGCCAAGGAGGAGAATGAGCAGTCAGGCAGGTGGGAAAAAATGCAGGAAAGTTTGGTATCGTGACAATTAAGAGAGCCAGGCTTCACTGACAAGAGCATGGCCAATCAGGTCTTGAGAGACTGAATAAGAAGCAGACATTCGTGACCTGGACAAGAGCAGAGTTTTGGGGGTGGGAGGGACAGTGGCAAGAGAGGAGTGAGTTAAGGACATGAGCCCATAAAAACATGTGTGTTAGGGGCTGACTCTGTGGCTCACTCGGGAGAGTGTGGCGCTGGGAGCGCCGAGGCCGTGGGTTCGGATCCTATATAGGGATGGCTGGTGCACTCACTGGCTGAGCGCGGTGCGGGTGACACCAAGCCAAGGGTTATGATTCCCTTATCGGTCACACACAAAAAAACCCCCAAACATGTGTGTTAGTTTCTTCACTCTCTGGAAAAACTTTGCTGTGAGATGGAGCAGAAAAATGGAGCAAGGTAGAGTTTAAGAACTGTTTAAGGTGGGAGGTGCTATCTCTGGCTGTCTAACAAGTACCCCAAAACTTAGTGGCTCAAAACAACAGTCATCGTATTCTATTCCATGGTTTTGTGGGCTGGGAATTTGGTCACAGCTGGGTTGGATGATTCTTTTGCTCCATCTAGCATCGACTGGGGTCATTGGTAGTAATCAGCTGCTGAATGGGCTGCTTTTGAGATTCAAGATGGGCTTGCTAATATATCTGTCACCTTGGTGGGGATGGCTAGAAGACTGCACTGGGGCTGTCAACTGGAGTGCCTACATTGTGGCCTTTCTAGCATGGTGGCCCCAAGGTGTGAAGTTCTTGGATGGTGGCTTCAAGGCTCTAAGAGGGAGTGTTCCAGTGAACAACAGAAGCTGCATGGCCCTTTATGATCCATGCTTGGAAGTCACAGAGTATCACAGCTGTGTACTCTATTGGTCAATCCAGCTACAGGCCCACTCATATTTAATGGGAGGGGACATAGACTCCACCTCTTGATAGCAAGATTGTCAAAAAATTTGCAGCCATTTTTAAATCCCCTGACAGATATGGAACATGTTTACAGGCTGGCTGGCTGGGAACACACGAGGAAGAGGGGAGAGGTGAATGATGCAGAAGAGAGAAGAGGAAACTGCAGGATAAACTCCTTCAGAGTGCACAAGGGGACAATACTCAGAAGGCTGGAGACTGGGCACTTTTCTCACTGGGACAGGAGGGAAGAAAGACATCGTGAAAATAGACGCAGAGTGAAAAGATGGGAACGATTCCATACGATGACTTCACACTGCTCAGTAGTGCGCAGGTGAACCCATTGGCTAAGGGTGGGCGTGGAGGGGGGCTGCGAAGAAAAGGAGAGACAGTAATCTCAGAGAGCTGGAACACTCTTTTTTTTATTTTTAAAGCAAATTTTAATAGTGATGGCATTCTGCATTCTGTCATTGAAAATAGTATAGATTGTAAATACATGGTTATTAATTCTCAATAATGTATTAATAACACCATCACTTTATTGGTAATTAATTATTAGGCCAAGTACTTATGGAATCCACAAGAGATACTCCAAATTCTAGGTATCGCTGACCAACTCTTGTTCACCATGCTCCTTTTAGGTGGGAGGCACGTGGTATCATTTCTGTGTTATTGCTGCAGGAATTAGGATTAATTTTAAGTAAATCTGAGAAAGAACCCAAGATTAGAACTCTGAGACCATTTCTTTTTTTTGAAGTATTGAGAACATGGAGAATACCTGACTGTTTTACTGAGAGAATGTTTGAATCACCAACTTTTTGAGAGTGATGTTTTAAAAAATTATCTGGTGAAGGTTAGTCTTTGGAAAAATTGCTTAGTAAGCAATGTCTTTTTGCAAATGATGCTTCCAGTCTTGAAAACATGTTTAAATTCATGTTCTGGAATTGCTTTCAGGTGGAGTTTATGATTCACACACCCGCCCCCACACCACACACCCAACAGTCATCAGCGTTACTTTTATTTATTAAATCATTCACCACAGTTTTTTATTTATCACAGTCTCATAATTTACCTTACTTAGTCTCGAAAATGAGGGTACATCAAGAAATTCACGGAAAGATTTGTGTTTTCTTTTAATTCTATTTTTCCATGAACTTTTTGAAGTACCCTCGTATTTCCAAAAATCAAATCCCATGAAGGTAATGAAAATTCATCAACAGTGAGGCTATTGCAAATAAGGTGAGTTAGTCTTTGCTGAGAATTTCCAAAGGGGAGTTACAAGGATGTTTTGAGAACTATTGCAAAGATCTACACATACCTCATAGGATCACATCACGCCAAGCATGATCGAGTTCTTAGTGTCACTCAAAACAAATTTTTTTTTTTTCCTTTTTGTCTTTTTTACTGACCGGTAACGGGATCGCAACCCTTGGTGTCGCACCCGTACCGGGGACCGGCAACGGGATCGCAACCCTCGGTGTTGCGCCCGCACCACGCTCAGCCAGTGAGCAGGAACCGGTCTCCACATGGGATCCGAACCCTCGGTGGGAGCGCCGCCGCGCTCCCAAGCAGCGCACTCTCCAGTGCGCCACCGGGCCGGCCCCAAAACAAACTTAATAACTGTGCCCACTGACTTCCCCTCCTTCTGATATCCTTTATATTTACCTACCAATTGGATTTCCATCCACCCAACTAGCCAAGCTAGAGATTGGTAACCCTCCGCTCTACAAACTCACTTGTGCTTTCTTCACCACAATCAGTGAGGAATGCATTCAGGTGCAAGTTACAGAAAACTCACCTAACAATGGCTTAAATACATTCGTTTATTTTTCTTACATAACAAAAAGTCCAGAACTGGGCAGCTACTGGTGTCCCTTCAGTTGCTCCATGATGGCACAGCCACTGTCTGTTTTCAGGCTCTGCCATCTTCAGTGTGTTCCCTTCATCCTCACGCTTGTTGCAACACAGCTGCTGCACCTCCAGGCATCATGTCTACATTCAGGGCAGGAAGCATGGGGAAGGGTGAGGGTGATTCCCTCTGCATCCCCCTTTTATCTGGGTAGAAACATTTTTCCCAGAGCTCTCTGCAGTGTACTTCCCCTGGGGCCTCATTGGTCACGACTGGGTCACATGACCACCTCTACCTGCAAAGGAAGCTGAGAAGTTAGGGAACAGGATTGTCATGATCGGCATAGACCAATAAAGATCTGTCACTGGGCTAGACACACTGACTCAGCCAGAATCTAGTTCTGTTAGCAAGGAAGAAGGGAAATGGTTTTGGTAGGTAAATAATAGTGTTGGCCACAGCTGCAATCTGCTCATTTTGGTTCTGAGACAGGCTATCACAGTAGCTTCTGAACTGAACCTCCAACTTCTATTGTGGTCTCCTGTCCATCCATCCTCCATCAGCTGCCAGACTTAGATTTCTAAAATGCAAACCTGACCATGGCACCCCATGAATAAGAACTTTCACAAGCTCCCTCTACTGATGACCAAGCTTGGCTCAATTCCTGCCCTTCTCTCCACTTGGCAAACTCTTCTCATCCTCCAAGGCCAAGTCTAAATGTCTCTTCCTCTGGGAAATCCTCCCTAATATGCCCCTGACTCTAACAAAACTATTCTCTGCTTTTTGTCCTCATATGTCTTTTTTATATATCGTGAATAAATGCTTGATATACAGCATAATAATTTGCTCAGATGAATATCTCTCTTGCTAGGTTATAAGCTCTGTTCAATGCATTAACCTTAGCAGCTAGCACTGTGCCTGGCACCTAGTGGGTGCTTATGGCAGAGGCAGCTACTTGTCTCCCAACATCTATTCTCATCTTCTTTACATTAAAACAACATTTATTTCTAGTTGAGTCCATGACTACTCAGAATAAAGACCAAATAGTTCAACCTCCCTTACACCTAACTAAAGCATGTGACATAATGCTTGGAGACACAGCAGCCGTGTTGGACCATGAGATGACTGGGAGTAGAGGCTAAGAGGCCATGGTTCCTGCCTTATGGTTTGGCTTGCCTGCCTGAGGAGTTTTAGGTAAAAGAAAGAAAAACTTCTGTCTTGTTTGAGCCACTATTTTGCATTTTCTGTCACTTGCAGCTAAACAATTCTGGTAGAAGTATATATATATATATATTTGAAAATTGATTCAGTTAAATTATAACTGGCCGATCCCTAACATTGGTTGAAAACTGTTGGCCCTTAGGCTTTATTAAGTTCTCAGATATATTATGTCATGTGGTATTTTTAAAATATGGGAATAGTAGGCAGGGCATGCCTCACAAATCCCTGTCATCTCACATCTGACTCACCATGCCCTTGTGTATTTTCTATCCCCAAAAGCATTTGTGTTTGCAGCCCCTTATCCTAGAGTGACCTCTGCTCAGGGTACATGCAGTGGGTCATTCGACGGCTTCTTGCCAAGTGTTGGGCCGGCTATTTGCTTTCCTGATGTCTACCTGATTCAAAGAACCATTTGCAAAGGGAGGAAAAGGTCAGGATAAAAAAATTTCACTGGGCTCTACCCCTAAGGAAAAGTCACCCGACTCTGGTGGGATTTGGCATTAACCGTTTGTACACAATGGTGAGAGTTGGGCCAACAAGTTGTAGGGTTGAGGGGGTGTCTCTGGTCATGGTTTGGTGTTCTCTCTGCTGGGAAAAAGGCAGAACTCTTTCCTTCCGTCCTTAACCTCACCTCTGATGCAGATTTGAAAGCAAATGACATATTGGACAAGTGGGCCAACAATTGGGATCTGAGGATTTTTTTTTTAGTAGAAATGTTCACTACTTTGGCATTTAAAATCTAGTGTAAAGTAATTGGAGGGGAGAAAAAGTCTGTGGAGTTTTGTAGGCTTTACCCAAATAAGATCTGAGAAAAATCAACTCAGGGACTTTATTGTGAATAAAGACAGTTGAGGGTTCTTGGCTCAGGAGGCCTTGCCATTAACACAAGAAATCAAGAGCTGTGCTGAAGAGCGCAGCTCAAGCCAGGTCTGGGTTCAAAGCCTTGCTTCCTGCATACTGGCCGGGTGACCTTGACAAGTTGCTCAACCTCTCTGTGCAGAGCTCCTGTGTGTGCTGGAGCCCGTTCATCCCTGCTGTAGAGATGGATGTTCACATTTTTTTCCCAAATGGGTGTTCATGTGGACTGTGGGGGGTCTTTACACCATGGGAATCGGCAAATCAGTGCTCCCCCTGGCCAGAGTTGTTAAACATTTACCAGTACATCACTGCACATTTCCTAATTAATGCAGTAGGGCTGATAATAGCTACCTCATCCAGAGGATGAATTGAGAATAGCCCTTAGCACGTTAGTGTCCTAAATCTTTTGGCCCTGTAACATTAGCTATGTTATTGTTGAGATTGCTCTGGGGAGGCAGAAGCTGGTTTCACTCCCTGTGATAGTGGTTTGCATATACACTTAATATCTTTGTATACATCTTGCCCCTGCATATTTGACTGCATGGCAGCCTGTCAACCTACCCTGAAATGCAAGTTATATAACTAGGTGGCCTGACCCAGATAATGGGGTCATGTTGGCAGAGCAATGCCAGAGTTTCTGAAGAAAAGCACCAGAAAAGCACAAGTTCTCGGATTATTACATCAGAGTGGAGGATGTACCTCGACCTGTTTGTGGTGGAAAATAGATCACAATTAAAGAATGTCAGAGTTCAGAGGGCTGTAAGAAACCACACAATTTAACGCCCTTATTTTACAGATGAAGAGTCGTGTATTCTAAGACTGAAGTTTAGATTTTCCTTTATCATTCTTTTTCCAATTTCTTTTATGGCCAGGCCGGCGTTCTTAGCTTTTGGCTGTGATGAAAATAATATCAAATCCAGAATCCATAAAAGAATTTCCTGGATGGGATCAGAAAAGCAAGTGATAAAATATCTTAAAAGATGAAGCTTCATATTTCACATCAAAAATTTTAAGCTGTCTTAGGGTGGGATCATAGCTCCATGCTTTGCATACAGTTAGCACTTAAATAGACTTTTTTTTTGGCTCAATAATACCACATGAATTAATGAATTAATTTCCATGAATTTGGAATGGCTTAATAGGTACCTTATTAAAATATAGAAATAAAAACCAGGACACACGATGGTATAAAGACTGGAAAGACACACTCCAACATCCCAACAGTGTGTGCTTCAGGATAGTGTTCATGTGGGACAGACTTCTTATTCTACTTTTTGGGACATTCCCTCCCGTGTTAGTCAGCTATTCCACAATAGTGCTGCTTAACAAACAACTACCCCAGAACCCAGTGGCTTAGGATGACAAGACTTTGTTCCCACACAAATAGTCTGTGGATCAGCTGATCTAGCTAGGTTCAGCTCCAGGCTGTGGATTAGGTTCCAGTCCGCTGAAGGTGTCTCATTCGTGTCTCAGGTGATTACCTGGGGGGCATCCTGTTCTCACAGTGGACACAGGAGCGCCAAAGCCTGGCCAAATTGCACAGGCACGTTGAAGGCCTCTGCTGGCATCAGGCCCACTAACATCCCACTGGCCAAAGAGCATTAGATGGCCCAGCCCCACGTCACTGGGGTGGGAAGTATATGCTGTTCATAGCAGGGAGCAAATATGTGCTGAACAGTGGTCCAAACTGTCACAAACCATCCCACTCCTTTGAAAACAAGTAGATAAAATACTTTTCTAATTGAAACTATGTTCTCATTAAAAATAGTACTTTACATTTGTATTGCTTTCTGTAGCTTTATAAACATTTTTGAATCATTCTGTCATATATTTCTATTCCTTTCAGTGACATAGTGGGGAAGGCAGAGTCCTTTTCTAATTGAAACTATGTTCTCATTAAAAATAGTACTTTACATTTGTATTGCTTTCTGTAGTTTTATAAACATTTTTGAATCATTCTGTCATATATTTCTATTCCTTTCAGTAACATAGTGGGGAAGGCAGAGTCCCCATTTTTAAAAATGTGAAAATTCTGGCTGCACTGTTTTCCTAGAACTGCTGTAACAAAGTGCCACAGGCCTGGTGGCTTAAAACAGAGTTTTCTTCTCTCACAGTTCTGGATTCTAGAAGTCTGGAATGAAGATGTTGGCAGGGCCATGCTCTCTCTGGAGGATCAAGGGAAAAATCCTTCCTGGCCTCTTCCCAGCTTCTGGTGTTTGCTGGCCATCCTCCGTGTTCCTTGGTCTCTCCAGCCTCTGCCTCCATATCACAAGGCCTCTTCCCTGTTTCTGTGTGTCTCTTTTCCTCTTCTTATAAGGAGACCAGTCATATTGAATTCAGTGCCCACCTTTAATCCAGGATGACCTCATCTTAACTTGATTACATCTGCAATTACCCTATATCCAAATAAGGTCACATTCACAGGCTCTGGGTAGATATGAATTTTGTACCCAGTACACTGGCTTGCAGAGTTTATGGCATCTACACTCTTCCTTGACAGTTCCTGCAGAGTTTGGCATCCTCCCTGACAAATCCACGCCGCATCCTCTAGGCCAGAGCTTCTTCAGCTTCACTGTGCATGCATATTGACGGTCTTGTTAAGAGGTAGAGTCTGGTTCAGAAGTTCTGGGTGGACCTCAGACTGGGACTAGGGTGAAGTGAAGTGGTGCTTAGAGCCACCCCAACCTCCCTAAACATTGTACCCTGGGCGCCTTGATTGCACCACCCTAGTCCTGGCCCTGTGAGATTCTGCATTTCTGACAAATGCTGCTGGTCCACGCTTTGAGGAGCAAGGCCCCGAGCTGCAGTCTATGTGGGTCAATGCTTGGTATCTGACCTTCAAGAGCAACTTCATTTTGAGGTTGGGCACGTGTAATTCCTAGAAAAGAAACACTGGCTCTGCTACATTTTTTGTTTTTTAAGACAATATTGGGTCATGTGGGCTGGCCTGGCTGCCAATATTTGTTCTCTGGGAACATTCAGGAAGTTAAGCTGCAGCACAGAGATCCGGGGCCCCTTCGTAAGCACCTGATTAGACTTCCATCCCCAACCCCGCCCGATCCCAGAATAGCCCCCCATTACAGCCCTAGCACCTGACCTCTGAGGTGCTGCCCAGAAGAGTGTCCTTGCTCCCTCCTGATAGCCAAGGGTCATATGTCAGGTTTCCTTTACCAGCCAGACTCTGGGCCCAAACCAGCCACCCCATCACCAGTACTCGTGTCTAAGTATTAAGCCCTGGCCCAAGGCCTTGCTGCAATCCCCTGCTCTTTCCTTAGGGTTATACATCCATCTGTCTATCCACCCATCCATCCATACATCTATAGATGTAGTGGATTGAATTATGTCCCCACAAAACTCACTGGAACTTGAATTGTGTCACCCAAGTTTTATTTGTTAGAAAGTTAGCGCCCACTGTGACTGCTGAGAGGGTGGGAAATCCTATTATGGTAATCGAAAGGTGGAACCCTAAAGGGGTGATTGGGTTGAAGGACTGTGCAGTAGGGAATGGATTAAAAAGGGAGATCAGGGGCGTGGTTCTGAGGGCTTTAAGAGAAGAGGAGAGTCTGTCTCTCTCTCTGCTGCTCTCTCTGCTTCCACCATCTTGCAATGTGAGACCCCTGGGTCACTGTTGCCACCGCCAGATGGACTTTGGACTTCCCAGCCTCAGAAACTGTAAGCAATAAATTTCATTTTCTTTATAAATCACCCAGTCTCAGGTATTCTGTTATAGCAACACAAAACGGACTAATACAGAAAATTGGTACCCAGGAGTGGGGTGTTGCTATACAAATACCTGAAAATGTGGGAGCACCTTTGGAACTGGGTAATAAGCAAAGATTGGAGGCGTCTGGAGGACTTAGAAGAAGACAAAAAGATGAGAGAATGTTTGGAACATTTTAGAGTTAAATGGTTAAATCATTGTGACAAGAATGTTGATGGAAATGTGGACAGTAAAGGCCATGCTGCTGATGAGGTCTTGGATAGAAACGAGGAACTTATTGGGCATGAGATAAAAGATCACCCTTGCTACACCATAGCAAGGAACTTGGCTACATTGTGTCCATGGACTTCTGGAAGGTGGGACTTAAGAGTTGTGAACCAGAATGTTTGGCAGAAGAAATTTCCAAGCAGCAAAGCATTAAGGAAGCTGCATGATTACTTCTAACAGCCTATGCTGAGTTCTGGTGGCAAAGGCCTGACATAAAGCCAAAATTTAAAAGGGAAGCTGAGTGTAACAATTTAGAAAATTTGCAGCCTGGCCATGTGGTGGAGAAGCAGAGAGCATGCAATGGTGCAGGCCAGTGGCCATTAGATAAGAAGATTAGTACAAAGGAAAGGGAATATCAAGAGAAGGAGAAAAAGCCCCTGAAGATATTGCAGAAGGCTCTGGGGCCATCTCTTCCATTTCAGGCCCAAAGACCTAGGGAGACAGAATGGTCTTGAGGAACAGGCTTAAGGAGCCCTCCATGGGCTCACTGCTTAGGACCACCTTGGGAAGCTGCTTCCAGCACCAGCACCCCAGCTGCTTTGGCTGCTCCAGCTGTGGGTAAATTTGCCTCGAGTGTGGCTGGACGTGCAGCTTTGGAAAATACAAGCTGGAAGCCTTGATGGCATCCACATGGTGTTAGGTCTGCAGGCTTGCAGAATGCTAAGCTTGGGAGCCTCCATTCTCATTTCAGAGGATGTATGGAAAAGTCTGGGGGCCTAGGAAGAGATCTGTTACAGGGGCAGAGTCACCGCAGACAGCCTTCACTAGAGCAATGCTGAGTGGAAACGTGGGGTTGGAGTTGCAGCAGAGAAACCCCTTCGGTGTCATGTCTAGTGGAGCCGTGAGAGCAGGACTGTCATAGAGACCCCAGACCTGTGGAGCTACTAGTGTGCAGCGCCAGACTGTGAGAGCTAAAGCATCACCTGAGACCAGGAAAGCCATAGGAGCAGAGCTGCCTGAGGACTTGGGACCCAACCCCCACACCAGAGGAGTGGAGAAGAGGTCGAATACGGAGTCAAGGTACCTGATTCACCAGCTATGAGATTTAATGCCTGCCCTGCTGGGTTTCGGACTTGTTTGGGACCTGTTACCTCTTTCTTTTGGCCTATTTCTCCCTTTCGGAATGGGAATATGGACCTTATGTTTGTCCCACCATTGTATCTCTGAAGTAGATAACTTGTATTGATTTCACAGATGGGACTTTGAACTTTGGACTTCTGAGTTGAAACAAGTTTAGACTTTGGGGATGAAATAAATATATTTGTATGTGAAAAGGACATGAGTTTTGGTGGTCCAGGGGTGGAATGTAGATTGAATTAAGTTCCCCCAACTTGAATTGTGTCCCCCAAGTTTTATGTATTAGAAACTTAGCCCCCGCTATGACTGTTGAGAGGGTGGGAAATCCTATTATGGTCATTGAAAGGTGGAGCCCTGAAGAGGTGATTGGATTGTAGGACTGTGCAGTAGTAAATGGATTAATAATGGTGGTCAGTCAGGGGTGTGGTTCTGAGGGTTTTAAGAGAAGAGGAGAATCTTTCAATCTCTGCTGCTCTCTCTGCTTCCACCATCTTGCAACGTGAGATCCCTGGGTCACTGTTGCCACCACCAGATGGACTTTGGACTTCCCAGCTTCAGAAACTGTAAGCAATAAATTTCATTTTTTTAATAAATCACCCAGTCTCAGGTATTCTGTTACAGCAACACAAAATGGACTAATACAATAGTCATATATTTTTAAATCTCATTTACCTTCCCTGTTTAGGGCCACCAAGTCCTCTCACAACACATTTCTCGAGTCAGAGGCCACAGACCTGGGGCTTTGGACCCTCCCTCCCCAGAGGCCCTTGTCTCCCCTCACAAAGTGCTCTGCCTCCATCCCCCAGCCCCCCAAGATCTGCTTTGGCATCACAGGGATCTCAGGGAGCAGCCAAAGACCTCATCTCCCAACTTCCAGGGGTGAAGAAAACATTGCCCTGTTAAGTCCCTACCCAGCATTTGTCATTTGGAGTGACTGAGGAGGAGTGGCTAAAGGATCTAACAAATGAAAAAAATGAGGCACACAGGGGAATTAGGGGTTTTCTTCAAGGTTACGCAGCGAGCTGGAGAAAGGAGGTAAATCTGTGTAGTTGAATCTTTTCCACAGTTGCTAGAAGTATTTGCAAGTCTATAGAGAAACCTCCAATTCCCATTCTGTTTGTGTGTTTTTTTATAGGGACTCTTCTGAGGTGACAGTCTGCATGCAACATGAGCTGTGTGGGCAAACGTGGGGAGGCTCCTGGAGCCTCTCTCGGCCGTCTAAGGTGCAGGTTGCCTAACTGGATTCCATGGAACTCTGGGCTCAGCGGTGGCTAAATTTTTTAGGTTCCTATCTTTCATTTAGCTAGAATTCCTCACTAAATAAGTCTGAGAACTGACAGTCCCAAACACAGCAGGAATTGTAAGGCGAGGCCTACAGTAGACCTGAAAGTTGCACTCCTTTTCATAACAGATATTCACTTTTTTAGAGACGGCAGGTCAGAGAGGACACAAAGGGACTGCACCCAAGTTCATATAAACCTTTTACTTAAAAAATAGTCATATAAAATAATAAAACATGCAGATTTCCACATCCAGTGTAGATAAGAAAGCAAATGTTGAAAGGCACACAGTTTAAAATTTTATCATAAGGAGTCAGATGACCTTTTGTACCCAATGTGAAAAAAAGTGTTTAAGTTGACCTTTGGAACAGCAGCACAGAAGGCTTTCTTGCCACACTTGTCCCTTTGGGATGCCGCTGTGCAGTCACAGAAGAAATGCTCCCTGAAAGTTGTAACCAGCAGAGAAAGTGGTGAAAACCGGTCAGTTCCTTGGAGCGTTTTCACGGAAATGTAAGACAATCAAGAAAAGCTAAGCAAGAGGATTGAACTGAAGGTCCAGCTTTGGTAAATTAGGTGGAGCTGTCCTCGGCTGCAGACAGGTAAAATTTGCCATCACGGAGCAATATTTGAATGTAGGGCCTGTTACACTGTTAGCGACCCTACTAGGTTCTAAAATAACAGAGCCCTGGACAATAAATTACCAACACCAAGTTTAACACGGTACGCTTAGCACTAGTTTCTATGTAAAACATTTCAAATTAAGTTCCTTAAATTGTCCCACCATTGTATCTTGGAATGAGCATACTTCCCAAGAGCATAAGCCACCTCTATG
>NW_007726951.1:33142-38679 GCF_000696425.1 Galeopterus variegatus | reverse complement strand
TCCAGCTTTGGTAAATTAGGTGGAGCTGTCCTCGGCTGCAGACAGGTAAAATTTGCCATCATGGAGCAATATTTGAATGTAGGGCCTGTTACACTGTTAGCGACCCTACTAGGTTCTAAAATAACAGAGCCCTGGACAATAGAGAAATTACCAACACCAAGTTTAACACGGTAGGCTTAGCACTAGTTTCTATGTAAAACATTTCAAATTAAGTTCCTTAAATTGTCCCACCATTGTATCTTGGAATGAGCATACTTCCCAAGAGCATAAGCCACCTCTATGTTTTAAGAAGTGAGGCCTCGGAAATTCAGCTGCTGCCTGGGAGCCTTCATTAACATTCACCCCTAAGGAGAGGCTAAAAGAGGAATTTCCAGGTGACAGCTTCTGGCTCAGGGCAGGTGTGTGTGTGTATGGGGGGTACTAGGGTGGTGGCGTCCCTAGCCAAGGCTGTCTCTATGTGGCTCCTGGAATTGCTGAGATCTCACTACTCAGATGGCTTTGTTGGAAAATAAAGCAACAGCTGATGTTTGTGGGGATCTGGGCTCCAGCCAGGCCCCCTGATGGGTACATCCTGAGAAAACTGCAAAATGATGGAATCGGAGCCTTTGCCTTATTCTTGCCACCCAAGTTCTTCATGTAGTAGGAGAGTGTTTATAAAAGCGTAATAGAATATTATCTGACATTTCCTTTTATCTCTGGGATTGCTTTTCACCTACTCAAAACCCGCCCCTCCCACCGCTAACAAACCAAAACAGAAAATGACGATTCAGGCAGCTGTTAAGTGGCTCATGATTATGTCTCAAGGCAGGGATGACACAGCAAAAAGCAGAGAAAAAAAAAGTCTATTACGGGCTTGTGATTAATAAAAGCCAAAGGGCTTTAGGGAAAAGGCCAGGAGTCACATAAACACAGGCGTCAGATCCAGTAGAATGCTACCACCCAGACCAGCCAAAGGCCCTTGAGGTGGCAGCTGGTGGGAGCCATCAGACCTTGAACATGGTGGTCTTTGAGGACAGGTCTGCCCTTCTTTCTCTGGCCAGGTGGGATGGAGACCCGACTGGACTCCTTCATGCTGGGAGGTGGCTTTTCTAACAGAGAGAAACATGCTCATGTTCCTGAGCGCCAACCCAGAGCAGAAGCAGCTGAAACACGGATCTGGGTTGAGGAATGGGCTTCCCTACACCCTTGTGTTGCTCATGTCTTCAGGAAGGGGTTAAAGGGAAATGGGGGATCCCCAGGAATGGAATGGGGCAGCAGTAACCTGAGAGGACCAGATGGGTCAATGGTCACCTCGGCAGGTGTCACTGTGGATGGATGACACTGAGGCCCACTGCTCTGACCCCTTGTCGCCAATTGGTACCACATAACCCCCACCTCTCCTCAGATCTTGACCTCTGGAGGAAAGCATGTGTGCAGACTTTCTCTGCCATTTTGATAAGATGGGAGCTAAAAATAGTTCCTTTTAGGAAATACACATTTCTTTTCATACCTGAGTTTGTGGAAGAAGATTTGTATTTGCTACATGTGATTTTACCTTTCTGCCTTCTCCATGGACTTAGCAATGAGGCAGACAAGCACAAGGACGCCTAGCCACACACTGGGCAGGTTCTGCAAGTCACAGAACGGCAGCTACATGCTGGGCCGCAGAGCACCTTAGAGCAACCTTACAGTTCCTCCCCCTCTCCTGGCCACCCATGTCACCCATGTCATAGAAGTGAGGCCCCTTCCACAGCTGGCAGCATAGGGCAAAGTGAGGAAGGGGATGTGCTAGCAGTGTGTTTGAAGTGGGGTGAGGATCTGGTGACCGTGGTGAATGTCTGTGGTCAGTGAGTCTGGAATCCCCCCACTGGGCAAGCCATAGGTCTCCTCTGTCCAGGGAGGGCCGCTTGGGCTCACTGTGTCTTTGTGGGCTGAACTGGGCAGCTTCACTTCAGTCCTGACCACCGGTCAGTTTGTGGAACAGGTCCTCATCGAGCGTTTCATTCTGGTCCTTGGAGCGTGTGGACAAGAAAATGTAGCCGCCGATGTACTCGTGCACGACCTTGCAATCTGCACTCAGACAGGTGAATGCAATGGAGACATTTTGGTCAAACTCGATCGCCACCTGGAAGAGAGACGCATGCATAAGCTGAAACTCTGACAAGGAATTGTGAGAAAGAAGCTGCTTTGTAGGAGATGGACCCTGGCACTGAGGGCTGCTGAGGTGGCTGCCAGACGGGTATCCCAAAACACCGCCCAGCAAACCACCACTTCCATTAAAGACATACAGAAAACACGTCTTTGCTCCCTTTGCGCCCTCTTGTGGTGTCAACTTTGTCATGCACCTGGTGAAAATTCTAACTCCTAACGCACATACATATTTTTGGTCTGTCTGTCTGTCCTTTAGATGTAAGAACGTCTCAAGCACTCCCTGTGTTGAGGGGCAGGGTGCTTTGCAGACTCCTTAATGGAGAATGAAAGGCCTGCCTGATTCTCCCACAGCCTCTGTCGTATACCCCTTTCCAGCTGAAAGTCATTAGAAGAAAGTCTTGAGACTTTGTTGGTTCTCAACCTTGGCTGCCCATTGGAATCACTGGTGGAACTTTAAAAATTACTGATGGTTGGGTCCCATTCCCAGTAATTCGGATTTAACTGGTCTGGGGTGTGCCCTGGGCAGTGGTATTGTAAAGGTCCCCAGGTGATCCTAACATGCATCAAGGTTTTAGAGCTACTGCCTTACAGGTCATCTCATCTCTGACCTTTGTTTTATAAATGAACGCCCAGAGGGTTATCAACACTACTGAGAGGACTCTGCAGCTCTTTAAAAGTGTGGGTCTCTTACCATCCCTCTGTGTTGATTGCTTTCTACTGGAAAAGTGAGAATGGCAAACAAACGAGGGAAGATAGATTCTATATCAGCAACATCAGAATATTTTAAATCAGCAGTAGTATGCTAAGGTGTCTGTAACTCCATTTAGAATTTCCCATGATACAGGCTTGGCCTGAATTTAGTTCCTAGGATGGGAGATGGGGAGAGTCCACACAGACTGAGGGTTTGCAGGCCTTCATCTCCAGAGGTTAAGCTTTTCTCAGCATCTGTGCGCCTCCCTTGCTTCTCCAGCAATTTTTCCCTTTTAGGTTTGGCAAAAGTTCCCTTTTGCTCCCCAGGCAGGCAACTGAGCCTTTGAGTCCTCAACCAGTTGGATTTCTTGGCAGCCAATCAAAGGAGGTTTTCTTTTGTATAACAGTTACATCTCAGGTATTTTCTGCTAAGTAATTATCAGCCTAGATCTTATATAATTCTATGCTGAGTCGATGAAAACGAATCAGACTGTTCAGCAGTTTTAGAGCCTGTCTGTATGGAAAGTTTGCATGGAGACTAAGCTGACTTGCATGTTAATTCAAGAACACTTGGCCCGTACTTGGAAAGTGCCCAGAATTGCATGTGATTATTTTAGCAGACAATTACCACATGCCTGTGGTTTCTCAGTTATAAACATAAGAACACCTTTTTAAAATCAGAATAATCTGCAATTCTGATGGAACACACATTTATAGGCTCAACACTGAATACCAAAAACTTTCATGTTACCTGCCGGATTTCCCAATTTACATTCCACTGTTTCATATTTGTAAATCTCCACGTTGTAATAGGAATCCCGGTGGCTGCATCGATTCTAATCAATCTGTTATAGGAAACTCCCAGAATGTCATCTTTCTTGCTTCCTTTAAATCTGCAAAAAAAAAAAAAAATTAATTAAGAGAAGCAGCTGTTCATTCACATACAACTTCTTAAAGACAAAAACATTTCTAGATTATTTCAGAAGAATGGACAATGAGGGATTAACTTTCTACAGGAGGGCATTTTTTATTGCAATATAGAGAATATAAAGACTAGAGAGAATTAGGGCTATCCTGAAAACACTCTTTAAGTGAAATTGGTATCAGAGGAAAGGAAATTAATTCATTTGAAATTAGCACCAACTGTGTGTACCAGGCACCATTCTAGGCCCTGGGGATACAGTAGTGAACTAAACAGAATATTCCTGACTAGTGGGGGGAGAGAATCATGCATAAATAAAATACATATGCCGGATGATCAAGAAGGAAAGCAAAGCACAGAAAGGGAATAAGCAATACTGGTAATGAGGTTGCTACAATTTTAAATAGAGAGGTCAGGGAAGGTCTCAGTAAGAAGGTGACATTTGATCAAAGAGCGGATGTCCGTGAGTGAGTGAGCCATGTGCATACCTGGGGAAAGAGTATTCCAGGCAGACTGCACAACCACTATATCTTTTTCTTTTTCCTTTTTTTTCTTTGCATGCGCAAGGGCCTGTCAGGAGGCCAGTGTGGCTGGCACAGTCAAGGAGGGGAGGAACATGAGTTAGAGAGCCAAGGTCTTGGGGTCGGCCCGGTGGCGCACTGCTACAGTGCACCGCTTGGGAGTGCGGCGGCGCTCCCGCCGAGGGTTCGGATCCCACATACAGACCGGTTCCCGCTCACTGGCTGAGCGAGGTGTGGGCGCAACACCGAGGGTTGCGATCCCGTTGCCGGTCCCGGTCCGGTACGGGTGCGACACTGAGGGTTGCAATCCGTTGCCGGACACGAAAAAAGACAAAAAGGAAAAAAAAAAAGAAAAAGAGAGCCAAGGTCTTGGGGTCGGCCCGGTGGCGCCCTGCTACAGTGCCCCGCTTGGGGGTGCGGCGGCGCTCCCGCCGAGGGTTCGGATCCCACATACAGACCGGTTCCCGCTCACTGGCTGAGCGAGGTGTGGGCGCAACACCGAGGGTTGCGATCCCGACACGGAGGGTTGCGATCCGTTGCCGGACACGAAAAAAGACAAAAAGGAAAAAAAAAAAGAAAAAGAGAGCCAAGGTCTTGGCCACTGTAAGGATTTGGCTTTTCCTCTGCATGAGACAGAAAGCATTCAGAGGGTTTTGAGCAGAGGCCTGACTTACAACTTAGATTTTAAAAGGATCACTCTGGCTGCTAAGTTGAAAACTTGGGGGGACAAGGGTAGAAGCAGAAGACCAGGGAGGATCACTCTGGACCTGGTCCATGGTGGTGATGGGCGGGGGCAGTAAGAAGCGTCACATTCCGTGTATATTCTGAAGGCAGAGTCAGTAGCATTTGCCAATGGACAGGATGTCAGTGTGGGAGAAAAAGCAGAGTCAAGAGTGACTCCAAAGGATTTGGCCTGAGCATCTAGAAGGAGTTGCCATTTACTGAGACGTGGAAGAATGCAGGAGGAGGAGGTTTAGAGAAAGAACAGGACTTGTGGACGTGTTAGGATGAGATGCCCATTAGACATCCCAGGGCAGTTGGATTTATGAATCTCCAGTTCAAGAGAAAGTTTTAGGCTCAGAGTAATCAGCATATAAAAGAAGCCAAAAGAATGGCTGAGCCCCAGGACGGTGAGTATAGACTGAGGAGAGTATTAAGAACCGAGGCCTGGCACTCCAGTATAATAAGAGGGTAGGAAGATGAGAAAGAACCAGCAAAGGAGGCCAAAAGAACTGGCCAGTGAGGGAGGAGGAAAATCAGGGCAGTTGCAGTGT
>NW_007726951.1:23618-31906 GCF_000696425.1 Galeopterus variegatus | reverse complement strand
CTTTGAACAGAAGGTACAGAAGACTTTTATGAGCAGCCAAAAGTGTTTGGGGTATTTGTGAAAGGGCAGCATCCTGAAATAAAAATAATTCTTTCTACATTCTAGACTAAGTGAGAATAAACTGGGCTCCCAGAAGCCACTTAGGATTGAACGGAAAGTTAGAGGGATGAGTGAACACTGTAATCACCTGACGAGGTAGTAGGTGAGGCCGAATTCAGGTAGGGACTGCCAGGCCTGGATGAACCGCAGCTTGGCTTCAACCAGGGGCATCTGTGCCACATTCTGGTGGGCTTCCAGGATCCGGGCTGCCAGCTGAGCAGAAACAGGAGACATCAAACTCTCCTTAGCATGCACTGACTGCTCTGTAAACATCCTGTTAGCTGCAAATCCCCACTGAGAACAATAAACCCAAGGCCCAACTGCACCTCTGCAAAGGCAATTCATGCTTGTTGGTTCATTCTCTTTTTCTACAAGACGTGATGATTGCTGGGGAGAAGTAGGAACAAGATCAACCAACACATAAGCTTTGACAGTTCATGCAGATAAAGAGTTTGGGGGTTCCACTTTCTGGGGTCTGTGGACTATCCACAGACAATGGTTCTTCTTGAATCAGTTCATCCGTGCAACTTTTAACTCACTCTTATGGAAGAATAATTCTAAATTTTAACTGTGGGGACTAAATAATTTTATTTTTAAATAAGTTCAAGCTGGGAATGCCATGTTTAGCCATCAGTACGGTGACCCCTAATAAAATTATCAATCGTTTCATACTATCATCTAACCCCCGATACACAGTCAAATTTCCTCTGCAACCAATTTTTCATGATGATGGCCTCAATCAGATGGAATTTCTTCTTTTATTTCAGAACATAAAGAATGCACTGCAAACAACTGCCCCAACAAGATCAACAGTACCTGTTTAGACTTGTGTTTTTTTGCACATCGAGGTGACACAAAACATTCTGGGTTCATGTCCATGCTTTCGAGACTGGAAGCCACCTGAGATGCTGAGTTCCGGTTTTTCATCCTCAGGAAAGAAAGGATGTTGAGGACTTCTGGCTGGTAGGAGCTGTCTGCCATGGTTTTGCCCTTCGATGCCAAGATGCAGGCAGCCATCCATCGGGCATATTGATTCTCCTGCAGCAAACATCAGAGGGCTGAGAAGCATGTTCAGGGGCAATGCTGCCCCACTGGGAACAGAGCAGGACTTGGGCTTTCTTCTCCATTACAATACAAAACCATCCCCTTCCAAGCAAGGAAAGATGTGAACTGGCACACATTCCGAGTGCCTGTTAACCACTTAACATAACACCCAACGACAGCTTTTGAGTGCTGTGTTGAGTTTCTAGATGCTAAGGGGCTAGAGGATAAGAATGCCGACTTTGATAAATTCCATGCAAGGACCTTTGCATTTAAAAATGATCTCAGGACACAAAGTACTGCCATGCAGCACAGACAGGTGAAACCCAAAACTGCCAGAGAGCCTGCTTTGATATGTATTTCCATTTACATATCATGTACGATCTCAATGACAAAAGAAAATGATGAAAAAGTCATTAACTGAGGTACTGTATTGTTTGTACCCTGGTCTATCCTTTTAGTAAACATTTAACGCCATTGATGGGATCTGAACCAGTTAGTGAATTAGTGGTGGCGTCTACTGGTCTTCAATGTCTGTGCTTATGTTTGACCTCAGAGAGTGAACATGTACTGTATTGTTTGTACCCTGGTCTATCCTTTTAGTAAACATTTAACGCCATTGATGGGATCTGAACCAGTTAGTGAGTTAGTGGTGGCGTCTACTGGTCTTCAATGTCTGTGCTTATGTTTGACCTCAGAGAGTGAACAGGAGTGGCCCGCAGAAGCTGAGGGGATGCAGTTGAAGAGGGGAAGCCTTCAGAGCAACAGCAGGTGTGGTACACTGAATTACCAGCCTCAGTCTTCACCCTCCCAGTGTCCACACCCTTTGCCATGAAACTTTGCAGTCCCTCCCAAAAGAAACCCAGTAATTCCCGTCCTGACTTCTGGCCCAGTCATGTGATTTACTTTGGCCCATGGACTGTGGGTGAAAGTGACGGTATGCCAATTTCAAGCCTAAGCTTTAGGAGGCCTCATGTGTTGCCAGCTGCCCTCTGGCACTTCTGCTGTCACTATGAGAAGAACTTCCTGCAGGCAGCCTGGGACCCAGAATAGATAAAAATAAGCGCAACCTGCAGCAAGGTCTAGCCAGACCTGTGGCTCAAAGCACATCTGACCAGCTCAAAGCAGCCTGGGTCACCTGACCCCCAGCCTACCCACAGATCTTTCAGAGACAAATGTTTACTCTTGAGTGTCACTGTGACTGTGTTACACTGTGATTGTTACAAAGCACTAGCTGACTGAGAAATCTGAGAAGACACCTTATTGTTTTGTTCTCAGGCTTAATAAAGGTAAAGGGAATAACATTTCTGTGGTTTTACTTACATGCTCACATCTCAAATACACTTCATTCATACCATCAGCAACAGGGATCAGTAACTTGATTCCATATTTTCTCCCTGCAACGTTTACATCTGGCACAACTTCACAGCCTGAATGACAAAAGGTAGGGACAAAACTGAGTTCTGAGGCATCTGTTATATAAGTATCAGGTGTGCATCTAAAATAAAGACTTTGAACATAAGCCCCTCAGATTTGGTTCTCTTCTGAAAAACAGAGGAGTGAGCTGATAACATTAATTAAAGGATAACTAAATAAGACTTATGAACAATTAACATGGATAATGAAAAAATGTTTTCTTTTATAATTCTCTCTTTTTTTGGGTCGGGGGAGCAGCTGGCTGGTATGGGATCCGAACTTTTGACCTTGGTGTTACTAACACCATACTATCCAAGTGAGCTAACTGGCCAGCCCTTTTATAATTTTCTTAAATCATAAAAATGAATTGAATTCATTTTTCAGGTTGATATTGGCTATTCTAACTCATAGGAACAATAACGAATATGAACTTTAAATCAAAGCAGAGAGAATTCTCTGACTGCCACAATGATGAGAGAGCTGAGTGCATTGGTTAATTAAATATTTCAATTAATAGAGAATTACTGGTACACTCGCAGTCACTTTATTTACTATTCTTATTTATTTTACTTCAAAAATTTTTTATTGTAAAAATTTTTAAACGTATGAAAGTTTGAGCAAGACTACATGGCACAATTAATAGCCATATGCCCACCACTTGGATTCAATAAGTCCCAGTCACTTTCAGAAATTAGAATTGTCACTAAAGTAACACTGAATTAAATGTAACTGTTACTGAATTTAGACGGCTTTCCAGGATCCTACGATGCCTCATGTGCTCTACTATCAACACAACTTCCCACCACTTCATAGACTCTGGACACACCGGGAAAGAACAAACAGCATAATGCAAATAACCACATTTACTAGACCTCATGCAAGGCTCGTGCTCCATGAGGAAGAGGAGCTGCAGGCCATCTGCCATCTGGAAAACAGTGACACAGAGAGTCTCCTCTAGAAGGAAACCTTGCTCCATTTTGCAGGAATCTTGCCTTTAACCTGCTTGCTGAGTCATATGAGCCACAGCAAGATGTAGGACACTCTTACCTCTAAGATTTAGTTTTTCTATTGGTTCTCCTTGTTCAAGTTCCTTATTTTTAAAGTAGGCTATAGACGTATCTTTAAAGACAAACCAATATTGTTTGAAAGCTTTTAATATTAACTTCTTGGGCCTGCAAATTAAAGTACAGCACAGGTTTAAAACACCATACAGAAATGTAGAACACACTGCAAATTTCAAGCAGATCAAGATGCGCTAGAGGCCCTGTCAAACTATCTACTCTTTGTTTTTTAAAATAATTTTCAAAAGACTAACTCATTTCTAAAAACTAGAAATTACAGGTTTAAAACACCATCCAGAAATGTAGAACACACTGCAAATTTCAAGCAGATCAAGATGCGCTAGAGGCCCTGTCAAACCATCTACTCTTTGTTTTTTAAAATAATTTTCAAAAGACTAACTCATTTCTAAAAACTAGAAATGAAGCATTGATATGAGATGGAGAATTTAACATCCAGGCTCAGGAGTTAGACCACATGGGTCTACACTCGGGCTTTGCTATTGCCTAATTGCCTGCCTCTGGGAAAGACATCCACCTGCCGGGGCCGCGTGTCCTGCCTGTGTGTGATGGTGACAGTGCCTGCCACCGTGAATCCCAGGAATTTTGTAAGGACAAAATAAGGTCATTTGTGTGAAGTGCTCATCACAGTTCCTGGCACAAGTGAAGTGCTCCATAAATTATGATGACGTATGTGAGAAAACTATGTGAATCTGATGACATTTGAAATCTCAGCATTCTTCTTGGATCTGAAAAAGCTGTCAGTATGAACAGCACGAGCTTCAAGTTATTGGATGTAAAAATCACATGTAAAAGCGAGCAGCCTCTTCTGTAGTTCCTTCTTGACCTTTAAGAAAAAACACCAGAGAATTCCCAGCGAGCCATGGAAATCACTGATATCTACAGCTAATCAATACAGACTGTACTATTATTAAAAAATATTTTGGGGCGAGATAGCCAAAAATGATATCTGTTGAGGCCAGAAAACCTTGTACACTGGTGGACAAGGTCAGTGGTGCCAATGGCAGGCCTAAAGGTTGGGTCATTCAAAACAGGAAATGTGAAGAAGAGCTAGAGGGACAGGAGGGGGGTACAGATATGCAGAGAAAAGAAAAAATGAGTTATAAGTGGTTCAGTGAAACAATCCTGGCCTTGGGGTGGATCAGGATATCTTAGGCCAGAGAAGTGGACTTCTGCATTCAAGAATGGGAGACGTGGTGCTGATAACTAACACCAAGGTCCAGGGTTCGATCCCTATACCGGCCAGCTGACCAAGGGAAAAAAAAAAAAAAGAGAAAACTTGGTGTTAACACCACTCATATATAATCATGTGCAAGTCTTTTAACATGTCAGTACTAGTCTTTCCTTAGCTAGAAATGTGTTATCCTTAACACAAAGATAAGGGAGAAAGTGCTCATTAAAAAAACCCCACAACAGAAAGATAAGGGAGAAAGTGCTCATGAAAAAAAACACCAGTGAATTACAGAGGAATGTTTCATAAAAATTATAAAATAAGATTGAAGAACACTATATGGAGTTAACGTTTCCAAGATTAAGAAAAGTCACTGCATTAAAATAGTATTTATCATGTTGAGAGCTGTAGTTAATGCAATTCTAAAGAACATATTTAAAAGATTATTTGTCTGGGCTAGCCCGTGGCTCACTCGGGAGAGTGCGGTGCTGATAACACCAAGGCCCCGGGTTCAGATCCCACATAGGGATGGCCGGTTAGCTCACTGGGTGAGCGTGGTGCTGACAACACCAAGTCAAGGGTTAAGATCCCCTTACTGGTCATCTTTAAAAAAAAAAAAAGATTATTTGTCTAATACTCAGATTTCCCAGAATTAATAGTATTTTCAAAATAAACTCTAAAGACAGAGCCTATAACCAAAAGATGTGGATAGCAAGGTCTTGGTTTAGTCCTAGGTGTCTAAATATTTCTCTTCAGAATCAAGAATGAAATCTGGCTTCTCCATTTTAACTGGACTTTAAGAGTATCAAGATCTCAAATTCCTTCTACTATCTCATTCCAGTTTTGTTCACCTTCCAAGCTTCCAGCACATTACCAAAGGAGGAATAATTATTCCTCCAATTCTATGCTCCAGAGGCTAGGGTGGGACAGGGTAAGGGAAGGGGACGTGGGGGAGGTGGCTGGTGGGGAACGATGCACGGAACGAGACAGTCCCTCTAGAACTTATTGATCTAAAGAATCTGAAACTTTGTACCCTTTAACCATCACCTCCCCACCTCCCCCTTCCCCCAGCCTCTGGAAACCACCATTCTACTCTCCACTTCTATGAGTTTGACTGTTTTAGGACATATGAGATCATACAGTATTTATCTTTTTGAATATTATTTTTAATAGAAAGTATCATTATTGGCAAAAATGTGACAGTGGAAACATTTCCAAATAACTGTTTTCACAGCATTAATATCTTTCAAAAGCCAGTTATGTTGTCACCTATTACAACCACCTTTTCCTTAAAGGAGAGATTAAGTGTGCTTATTATTTTGAAAACATCTGGGGGCTCAGTACTGATAATCACTTGTCACCACCTTCAGAAAGATTATAACTTTGCAACACTTATTTTTTGAAAAAACAAAAATGCATAACCCCACTTATGGGTACTTTTCCATGTAAAAACCAGTGAAACCACGGGACCAAAGATTTTCATGATCACTTGCTGTCTCTTTATGAAATATTGTAAAGATTCTTTACTATATTTTATGAGTCTTGTTTTTATAAAATGAATCACACTTATAACTCCTGTAGCATATTATGTGAGTCTGAATGAAATGTCTTTCCTATGGTAACTTGACTACAAGTGACTCAATAAATGAATTTTATGTGTGGCCTTTCTCTATAATCCTATTGTGGAGTCATTTTATTATTCCAAAGTAGTATCTCCACCAATGATTACACCTTATAGTTTCGGCATAACATTGTTTTTGTTAAGTATGTTATTTATTAGTAGGACAGTTTATTGTCTGGCTTATATTTAGAGATTTGCAAAAATTAGAATCTTAAAAGAGTGGTTAGGCATAAAGTTCTAGATTAAACTAGAAAGTTCTTCTGTTAGTATGTTCAAGATATCTTCCAGCCTGTATATGTTGCCAACAAGAATTCTGCTGCCCACCTAATTGCTGCTCCTCTGTAGGAAATCTGTCTTTTTTCTATGACTTTAAAGACTTCTCTTATCAATGGTTGGCCTTATCAAGATGTGCATTTATACTGATTTATTTTGCTTGGGATTGTGATTCTTGAATTTAAGGATTTTAGCTTTCAACAATTATGGAAGATCTCAAGCATCCTCTTTGGATGCTTTCTTCTTCCCCATTCTTTCTTCTGGAACTCCTAGTAAACGTATATTGCACCTTCTCATTCTAGCTACATCATAATTTCCATTTCTACCTTCCTGAGTTCTCTCTTCAACTGTGTTTCTTAACTTGATGCTTAATGCATCTAATTAATTCTAAATTTTGATAACCATATTTTTATTTCTAGAACTTTTTTGGTTCCCTTTCAATACTGCCCGTACTTTTTTACTATAATTTTTACTTTTTCATTTACTTAATGATTCTAAACATCTAATTTTATGGTTCTTCAGATTATTCTATTACCTAAAACTATTGAAACTGCTAATCCTCTTGCATGTTGGGTATGCACCCTTTACGGTAATTCATTAACTCACATGATTGTTAATTTTTACCGGAAGCTCATTTTTAAAAAGGGGATTATGGTTCTAGAGAAGGCCTATGCATGCTTGGTAGCAGATATTTCCCTCTAAATATTTTTGCAACTATATTTGCTAGGGCTTCACAGGTTTTGTCATGCTGAACCAGTTTCTATTTCGTTTTTTTCAGGATTCCCTTATCACATAAGACATTTAAACTTATATCCATATCTGTGTGTGGCACAAGCCTTGGCTCTAATTTCTCAAGAGAGACTTTTTCATTTCCCCATAGAATCCCACTCAAGAATGAACTTCCTCACTGCTGTCTTTGGCTGATGGGTAGTTTTTCTATTCCCTATTAAATAGAGAAGACAGTCCTTGCAAGTTTCTACCTTTAGACAGGTGCTTCAGTCCTAGCTTACTGCTTTATATAGGCCATAAATCTCCAATCTCTATACGGGAATTAAAATCTCAGCCCCAATCCATGAGAACCTACGTCCATTCCCTACATCCCTGCATGGGTGAGGCTTCACGAACTAAACTGGGTTCCCTCTCTATTTCCTGGAAGTTGGGGTTTCTCAGTTTCAGTTCATAATCAATTTTGTATTTACAGTTCTTTTCTTTTTCTCTTATCCAGCATTCATATGTATTTATTACAGCAAGATGTGGGTTTGTGTTACATTTCATGCCATGTTGCTAGAGACTGAAGTCCTCTATTTACGTAGTGGGTTTAATAGATTTTGTCTAGAAAAAATAAGGAGCCTCATTGTAAAAGAAAAAAAAAATTGAAAACCAAAGGACTTGTCCAGTAGTCATACTGATGATGAAAGGAGGCCCAGGGAAGTTAAGGGCCTGGTAGAGATCATACTCCAAGAAACAAAGCTCCCCTCTCCACTCCTTCCTTCCTTCCTCTTTCTCTCCATCACTCTCTCTGTCTGTTTCCTTTTTTCACGTCTTCCTTCCATGAGCTACAGCATATATTAAATTCAACATCTTAAGA
>NW_007726951.1:20808-23503 GCF_000696425.1 Galeopterus variegatus | reverse complement strand
CACAGGAAACAAAGCTCCCCTCTCCACTCCTTCCTTCCTTCCTCTTTCTCTCCATCACTCTCTCTGTCTGCTTCCTTTTTTCACGTCTTCCTTCCATGAGCTACAGCATATATTAAATTCAACATCTTAAGACCTTTGGTAGATAAAGTTCCATTGGCTAAACACAAAGACAACTTTGTGAGTTTGGTGTAACCATCACACCAAAAGCCTATAAGGGTGGCATAAGTGACGTGAATACAGGACTCAACTTGAGTACCATCTCCTTCATCGAAAACATCTGCAGGGATGTACTGGCATCATTTGGTTTGTGAAGAACTGCATTGGTTCTGCACAGAATATGGCAGCCTGATTTCTTTGTAGAACAATTATGAGTACTTTATAGAGATGTATTTGTGCATTCAAATTGTTACTTTTTTTCCTATAGCTCTGACTATAACAATGTGAGTAAATGGTAGTTACAACTATCTGTACAACGGAAGTTAAATTAATGACCCGGTTGTTTGAGACCATGTCCTACATTCACACTGAAAACAGAAAATCTGTAGAAATCCAGTAACAAACATTGTTTCCTTTGGATGCTTGTTTCTCACTTATACCTGATCCATCGTTCATTCTTTCCAAGTCTTTCTTTGCATCATGAGTTATCAAAAGCAACTTGGGTCATCTAAAGCTAACTGCCCCAGTGAAATGTCAGTTTGTTAAGAAAAGTCAACAAGCCATAAAGTGGCATAAGTAACTGATAGAACTTCAAAGGAAGTTATTTCTTTCATTCTAACACACCTTGGCACCATCGTAAAGGTACCAGTCCTTTCTTTCCATGAAAAAACCCCAAAACCAAAAAACAAAAGAAAACCCTTCTCTTCCTTTTTAGCAGGTTTAGATCGACCTGAGGCGACTGGGGAATTTACCAGAAACACTTAAAACAGTGGAAAGTAGATAAACTAAGGCGACTACTCTCTATAAATTCTAGAGACAAATAACAGTTCTACAGAAAAATAATTTTTACACTCTAAAAGAGTCTTCAAATGGTGTTAGAGTCCTGAATCTCCCAGATGGACCCTAATAGAAGCTCCAGTCTGGTATATACGAGGATACTTCAAAAAGTTTGTTGAAAAATTGAATTAAAGGATAATATGAATCTTTCCATGAACTTTTCGAAGACCCCTCATATGTTCATTACTGCTGGCAACAGCCATGCTTACACCACCATTTATGAAGCACATACTATGAGCCAGGCACCATGCTAAATGCTTCACATGCATTATTTTATCTAATCCTCCCAACAAACCCTAGAGGAGAAATATTATCATTTTATAGATCAGGAAACTGAGGCTCAGAGACAGAAAAGATTGCCCAAAGTCACCCATCTAGTGTGTGTGGTGCAGCTAGGATTCGATCCACTGTGTATCTGATGCCAAAGCCCACACTCTTACCTTTGCACCATGCACCTTCCCCATGGATGTGCAATTTAAACTCCTGAACTCTTTACCTACAAGGCTTTGTTGGAGTGACTCCTTTTCCCCAAGAAGGTTACTTACCTAAATAATTTGAGATTATCAGCAAGTTTAGGGATATCCGTAATGTCCTCCTAAGGAAAAATAGACAACATTTCAAAAAAGGAATTTCACATGTGGTGCTGATACTCTATGTCTGCACCGTGCCAATACATAGCCACTTGCCACATGTAGCTACTTACATCTGAATTAATTCAAATTAAATAAAATGAAAAACTTAGTTCCTTAGTCACACTAGCCACATTTCCAGTACTTACCTTAGGGTAGGGGTAAGGAGGTTTGGGAGTGGGATGCAGAACACGCAGGGGCTCTTCAGTGGCTGCAAAATGCTATTTCTTGACTTGGGTGGTGACTTGACTGATAATTTAATACTAATTTGTTAAGCTGTACATTTATATGTTTTTCACTTTTCTACATCTTATAGATCACAAATATAAAACACAGATGAAAAAAATTGTCCAAGCATTTCCTTTACCAACCATTCAAGTTAAAAATTTGACTTAGAAATGACTACGTTTATGTGCAAACAAAATATTTTACAATTTTTACATTATAGAGTGGGTAACTAGTTCTGTCTAGGTCACTGATTAAACTCTCCAAAGGAACTTGGTTCAAAGTTCATTCTGCAATGTAGGTTGGTACTTGTTTTCATACTGAAAAACCTATTGTTCAGTGCCACATAAAAATACTGAGGGAGGGCAGAAGAAATTTTTTATTTGCTCTAAGAAGGATCACTTTCCTGTTGTATTTATCCAGTGCAGGAAGTATACAAGACAGAGCTCCAATTTCAGGGGGCCCGTGTCTCTAATAAACACGAGACAGAGCTCAGCCTCTCTACAGAATCTTGACATTTAGTTTGTATTAAGTATTTGCTCTTACATAATACCAATTTCCTATTTTAAGACATTTAATGATAAGAGAACATACACTGAATGCATAAGAATACAGTGACTCACTGTTACCCATTATCACCACTTAGATCCATTTACGACAGACCCACCTGTCTGATTCAATGTGATTAAACTAATAATTACTCCCATGATTAAAGAAGTTAAACAAAAGGGTGGCACCCAATGAATGAATCAGATAGGACTGGCATTCCAACTATAAAGCTGGCATCCAGCCACATTTCATGGAAAAGGAGGAAGAGATGATAAAACAGTTTTATTTCTTTATGTTTC
>NW_007726951.1:0-20470 GCF_000696425.1 Galeopterus variegatus | reverse complement strand
CAGCCACATTTCATGGAAAAGGAGGAAGAGATGATAAAACAGTTTTATTTCTTTATGTTTCACTGAAAAATTTTTGTTTGTTTATTTCCTAAAGTCCAAAGGGTTTGGGAATGTTTTACAATGATTCAGAAAAAGGCCCTTACTTCTATCTATACATTGCCCAGTTGCAATGTATGAGAAAGTAAATAGATAATAAGACTTTATATATCTGTAAAGCGTTTTCTTTGTTCTCATAGCAGCCCCATGTAAGAGTCAGGGCAGCTCTTTCTAGACTTAAGTTAAGGGACCATGTTCCTTGCTAGTGAAGTCGAGCCCTTGGCAGTTTTTCCCTCATCCCATGCCAACTTATCCCTAGGAAGAAACACAATACAAAAATATTGTCATTAGTAGTAATGACAATATTTTATAGTCCTTTATAAAGCTAACCTGAGAAAAGCTAGTCAGTTCTTGCTAAGTTGAAGCTTGTCGGGTGATGAGCATACATATACACACACACACACACACACATATATATATATTTTTTTAAATCAGATAAAATATCCTTTCATTTCTACTAAAAAAAAGTTCATCTGAATTTGTCAATCAGTTAGAACAAAGCCACAATTCTGAGTTACCAGAAAAGTTCATACCAAAATATCGTCTGCTTTTCCACCTTCTAGGGTCACTTCCAAATTAGAAAGTGCTGCTTCTACTTCATCAACCTCAGACTCATTTGTAAAATCCTGTATCTCAGCGGACGATGACAGTTTGCTAATGTGATACTAAAAGGAAAACAGAGGTTTTAGAAATATGACACACAAATGTGCCCATTAGCCATTTCTTCTTTGAAGACGATTGCCTTGAAATACTGAACATCTCCTGAAAGGAGATCTCTCTCCTACGCAGAGAAAATGACCCTTTAATCTGAATCATTCTGAGATTTATGGTTAGTCATGTTCAGACTTGCTTCTTGCCCATCACTGACCTTGCTTGTAGCAGAGAAGAGCTAAGAGTGGCAGGACGGATGCCTTTCATAGGATGTGCACATGTGTGCACTGTGAGGAGCATTTTAAATTAAAGTTCACTCCCTTAATTTTCAGCTTTTTCTTCAAAGTCGTATAACTTCGTATAATGTATGCTATACGAAGTTATTACGTCAAATCACATGTACTTTTAGCTAACTCTTACTCAGAAGTGCATAGAGAAAATGATTCTGGAAAACAGCAACCAGCCTTAGCCAATTTGACATAACATGAGCCAGCACACTCTTTTTAAACAATCTGATTTAAAATACAACTCAATAATTTAAGAATAAGTTCATGACTACTAATCAATTTAACTCATCTGCCAATTATTGGCTACCTACAATGTGCTAATCCGTGTGCTTACATTGTGCAACCAAGAGGGGAGGAATGCAGGTAGAATTGAAATCCCAAGGTGAAAATCATGATGATCGGGGAAATATAAGGAGATTTCAAAGTACATAAAAACTGTATCTAGTCTATATATGGGATCAGGGAATACTTCCCAGATGCAATTATTTTTAAATGTGGAATTGAGGAATAAATAGAATTTGTCAGAAGCATTTGGGAGTGTACATGTGTATATCAGGGCACTATTGAAGGACAGAGTAAGGAGTAGGGGGTTATACTTATATTCCACAATACAAAAATTCTGGAATAATTGAGGCCATTCCCCTGTTGATCAGGTGCGATACCCTTTAGCTCAGGTAACTGAAAAGGACACCATTCCCTTCCCACGGCTCATTTTACTACTGAATTCAGGACTTTCTTTCCCCAAATATTTTCTAGACCTTTTTTTTTTTTTTTTGCAGCTGGCCTGTATGGAGAGCCGAACCCTTGGCCATAGTGTTACTACAAACACCATAGGCTCTAATCAACTGGCCAGCCCTCTAGAGCTTCTTCAAAGGGGTAAATGAACCCATCTTAGACTCCATTATTTTCCCTCTTTTTTTTTAAATCACACTTTTACTGGTAGTAAAAACACACAGTGAAAATGGTTTCATGATAAACAGTGTAAAGGAGAAGGGACCCCCAAACCAATCTGCAAACTCAGTGTACTCCCAAGCAGAATCTGACAAGTATTTTTTAATAGAAATTTATACAAGCCAATTCTTAAATTAGTCTGGAAGGCACAATGTTCAATTATGACAAAGGAAATTTTGAGGAAAAAAGAACCATGTTGGGGGAGTCACTTGTCCTCTCAGACTTTAAAACATATCATAAAGCTGCAGTAATTAAAATGGTGTAGTATTGGTATAGTGATCAATAAAGTACCAATAAAGCAATATCTAGAAACAGACCTATGTATGTATATAAGTTTAATATAAAATAAAAATGGCATTTTATGTCAGTAGGGGAAGAGAATATTAATACCATAAACAGTGTTGAAAATGCCTAGCCATTTGAGGAACAAGAACCCAAAACGAAAACGATGACACAATCCAAAAATATTAACTACAGATGAATTAAAGAATTTAAATGCACAAAACCACATGAGATACTACTTCACACCTACAAGGATGGCTCTAATCTAAAAGACAGATAACTAGCATGGCTAGGAAGTGGAGAAATTCGAACATTTGTGCACTGCTGGATATAAAATGGTACAGCCTCTGTAGGATACAGTCTGGCAGTGAGACTCAAACATAGCATATGATCCAGCAATTCCACTCCTAGTATAGATCCAAACAAATGGAAAGCAGGGACTCAGACACTTGTAAACCAATGTTCATAGCAGCATACTCATGATGCCCAAAAGGTAGAAACAACCCCAAGGTCCATCAGCAGATGAATGAACAAACAAAATGTAGCACATACATACAATGGAATACTACTCAGCCTTAAAAAGGAATGAAATTCTGATACATGATGCAACATGGATGAATCTTGAACGCATTACACTAAGTGAAATAAGCGAGACACAAAAGGACAAATATTGTATGATTTCACTTACATGAGCCACCTAGGATAGGCAAATTCATAGAGACAGAAAGTAGAACAGAGATTATGAGGGGATAGGGAATTATTGTTTAATGGGTACAGAATTTCTCTTTGGGATGATGAACAAGTTCTGAAAATGGATAGTGGTAACAGTTGTACAACATTGTGCATGTATTTAATGGCACTGAATTGTACACCTAAAAATGGTTAAAATGGCACAATAAAAAGTCAACCCCTCCAAACTTGTACATGAATGTTCACAGCAGCATTATCAATAATAGCCAAAAAGTGGAAACAATCCAAATGCCCACTGACTGACAAATGAATAGATATAGTATATATAATCTATATTTATATATTTATATATATATAACATGGAATATTATTTAGCAATAAAAAGAAATGAAATATTGACACATGCTACAGTATGAACTTTGGAAATATTATGCTAAGTGAAACAAAGTAGTCATAAAGTACCATATGTCATATAATTCCATTCATAGGAAATGTCCGGAATAGGGAAATACATAGACAGAAAACAGACTGATGGTTGCCTAGGGCTCGGGGAGTTGAAGGGAAATGTGTATGGTTTCCTATTGGGGTAATGAAAATGTTCTGAAATTAGATAGTAGTGATGGTTGCACAACTCTGGGAATATACTAAAACCATTGAATTGTACATATTAAATTTAAATGGATGAAATGTATGGTATGTGAGTTATATCTCAAAAAGCTGTTATAAAAAATCTAGACAATATAAACCAAAACTATTATCAGAAGGAAACACAAGAAAAACTACTTTCTGTGATCTTTTTTTTTTTTTTGCTGGCCAGTACAAGGATCAAATCCTGTACCTTGGTATTATCAGCACCATGCTCTACCCAACTGAGCTAACTGGCCAGCTTACTTTCTGCAATCTTTAAAGGGGGAAGGACTTTGTAAGCAAGACAGGAAGCCTAAAAGTTATAATGCCTAAGACTGACTTGACAACCTAAACCTTTAGGGTGAAAAACACCCTAAATATTATAAATTTACAAGACAAGGTACAGTTTGCAAGAAATTATTTGCAGTGAATATAAAAGATAATATCCATCATTTGCAAAGTGTTCCTATAAGTCAATATGAAAAAAACAAATAATTCAATAGGATTTTGGGGCAAACATAAACAGGCAATTCACAGAAGAAACCAGAATGGTCATATAAACATTGAAAAAGATGTTCAACCTCACTAATAATTAGAGAATTCAAATTAAAACAAGATGACATAATTTCTATTTCTCTTATCAGATTTGCCCAATTTATGAGTACTGATAACATCTGGTGTTGGTAAAAACATGGGAAAATTTGCACTTTCACAGACACAGTTTTTAGGAAGGCAACTGGGCAGTATCTTTCAGGATCCTATTGTCCTGTGATGAGCACATCTAGGGCAAGCACTCATCAAAGACATTTTTATAAAAATGTTCACCACATTTGAGTCCTTGTAATTAAAGGAAAGGCTAAATCCTAGTTTATTTTGCAATGGTTAAAAAAAGTGTCAGACTTCCATATACTGACATGAAAAGATGGCCATGTTATATTATTAGGTAAAAAGAGGGAAGTTATGGAGCAAATAAATGATCCTGTCTATATAGGGAATACAAGGTTCTGAAAATCAGTTTATAAAACATTTGTAAATACACGTGAAAAGACTACAAAAATGATTGGTCGTGCAGCTGTTCACTGTGTCTGCCTCTTAGGAGAAAGGCCATGGTAAAGGACGAGTTTTTATTTTACTCTAAGTAATTCTTTTATTATGTTTGATTTTTTAAAAATTAATTTTAATTGCGGTAAAATACATATCATGTAAAATTTACCATTTTAACTATTTTTAAGTGCAAAGCTCAGTGCCATTAAGTACTGTCACGTTGTTGTGCAACCGTCACCACCATCCATCTCCAGAGCCCTTTTCATCTTGTAGAACTCTGTACTCCTTGGGCCGGCCCGGTGGCGCACTGCTACAGTGCGCTGCTTGGGAGCGCAGCGGCGTTCCCACCGAGGGTTCGGATCCCACATACAGACCGGCGGCTCACTGGCTGAGCGAGGTGCGGGCGCAACACCGAGGGTTGCGATCCGTTGCGGGTCACGAAAAAAGACAAAAAGGAAAAAAAAAAAGAACTCTGTACTCCTGTGTTAGATATTTTTTTTTACTTTGAGTATACATTTTACTACATCCTTTGCAAAAAATAAAAATGTTGAAGAAAACATGGAGGAAGAATAGAAAAATACTCATAGTACTTAAGCAGATTTATCATGAGTTGATTAACATTAGTTTATTTTTCCTCTTGCATTAACCTATGCATACTTAGAAAAAAGGTGATAGGGAATGCAAAAACTTGAAGTAAGCCAAAACCAACAGTGTTGCTCTCAGGTAAATGGGAAACGTGGCCGGCTACACGGGCAGCTCCTTCTTGACCTTTCTAAAGTTGCTGGGAAAGGCAGACAAACATAGGGACAGGTGCGCAGTGTTCAGGAGACTGGAAGAATAAGAATCCTGTCTTTGTTTTATGAACTTTGCCAGGTGTCACAGAACACCTCAGGAACTGGCTCAGAATCTTCCAGAAGCAAAGGAAAACAAAACACACAAGAGAATATTTACAGCAGCATTATTCATAATAGCCCCAAACTGAAAAGAATCCAATGTCCCTCAGCTGGTGAATGGAACCAAATGTGGTACAGCCACAGGATGGGGCACCACTCGGCAATAAAAAGGAATGAACTGCTAATACAGGCAACAACACATACACCTCAAACACTTTGCCTGATGAAAGAATCCACACGCAAAAGAATATATACTGTTTGAGGCCACCTACATGAAATCTTGAGAAAAGGCAAAACTCAGGCAGAAAGCAGATCAGTGGTTGTCTAGGGCTGGGGCTGGGGCTTGGGGCAAAAATGGGTTTGAGGAAACTTTTTGGACTATGGAAGTGTTTTAAAACTGGATTGTGGTGATGGCTGCATGCCTGTATAACTTCATTAAAAATCATTGTATCGTACACTTACACATGGTATGTAAATTATAAGTGCAATCAAAACATGACAACTAAAAACCCCACACACAATGCACACCAAAAAACCCATGCAGCCAACCCCTCCAAAAGACCCCTGCTTTAATTCACAGTTTACAGCCAAAATCTAAGTAGTATGTGCAGCCACTGAAATTTGAATTGGATTAGCAAACTGTAATATCTGTCTGTCTTTCTGTCAGCCACTGTCCCAGTGTTTACAATCCACATGCTGTAGAAGTTCCAGTAGGAATAAATTGAGTCCCTCAATAACACTTCTCTCCAATGCAGTTAATAAATTAAAAAAAAATGTAGTAAAAGCTTCCACACCTGAACATCCTTACACACCCTCCACTCCGCCAGCTAAACAAAACAACTCTTTGAAAGACTATTATTTAAATAAAAGTTATCCACACTTACAAATTAACATGAAGAAAAAAACAGGATCTAGAATAAGATGTCACAACTTGATGCAGGATGAGCCCTGTCCTTCACCGAGTCACACGGGATTTCTCTCCTGTGTCCAGCAAAGCTTTAGAGTCTCCTCTGGGGAGGCTCCCATTCCCACCACGGGGCTGCAGCGCCATGAGGTGGCGGGCTCTTTCGAAGATACTTAACAGGCATCCTACAGGTTGCCTTATCTCTGAGAACTCTTCTAGTGGGTTCTCCAGTGACTGAGGAACACACTTTACCCTTGCTGGGCACTGGCTGCTCATGCCCTCTCCTTAGTCCTAGATTTCCTTTGTCTCCTGGTTAACTGAAAATAGAAACCCCAAGCCAGAAGCACATGGATCCTGCCACTTTCACTCCTCAAATCCCTGTTTCTTCCTGTCTAGTTAGTTCAGTAAACGCTCTTCCCTCCACCAACAACACAAATAACTAACAAAACCTACTCATCATATTTTCCACGCTCTCAAGAACGGGTTACTATTTAGATCTAATCACTTAAGACTCCCTATTAGCTGGGTAGCAGCATTTGGTATCCTCCAGGCCTCTTATTAAAACTGATATGCCTTTTTATCTGAACATTAAAATATCATGAACTGTCAGGGTTATAAAAAGTTTTTTTTTTAATTTTATTTATTTTTAAAATTTACTTGTTTATTTTTGGCAACTGGCCGGTACAATGATCTTGGTGTTATCAGCACCACGCTCTAACTAACTGAGCTAACTGGCCAGACCCTCGATTTTTTTTTTTTTAATTCACACATTTGAACATATTTTAAAAGGCAAAAAAATATACAATTAATGGATTCATTTTGAATGAATTCAAGAGACTAAAGGGTACACAATAAAAAGTTAGCCTCCCTCATTTCCTTGTTCCTCGCCCACGGCAGGTTCTCTATGGACTGTTTGCATCTTGTTTTTTTTTTTGTCCTTTTTGAGACTGGCTGCACCGCACTCAGCCAGTGAGCGCTGTGAGCGCACCGGCCATCCCTATATAGGATCCAAACCCGTGGCAGGAGCGTTACTGTGCTCCCAGCGCCGCACTCTCCTGAGTGCGCCATGGGCTCGGCCCTGCATCTTGCTCTTTTCATTCAATAATATACCTTGAGTATGTTCCAAATCAAAAGAGAACTGATTCATTCTTTTAACAACAATGTGGTATATATGTATCGTAATGTATTTAACCAGTTCCCTATAGACATTTAGGTGATTTCCAATCTTTTCCTAAAACAGATAATGTATTAATAACCGTCCTTGTGAACATACATGTCAATTCACATGTGTGAGTATAACTGTAGTATAAATACCTAGGAGTAGATTCAGCAGGTCAAAGCTATATAGAATTGTAATTCTGATAGCTATTGCCAAATTACCTTCCATAGAGGCTAGATTAATTTGTACTTTGACCTACAAGCAGGGGATTTAATGGGGAATGCTTGGCAAGTATATTGCTGAGAGGGTCCCCAAGGGCCAGGTGATCCTGTCACTGATCAGGTGATAACTGGGAAAGGGTGACTCTCAGCATCCTTGCAGCACATGGGGGTGAAGGGCAAAGGAAGTGTCAGATGTGGTCCCTGTCTCTGACGTTGCAGTCTCTTTGTAGAAAATAATCCACAAATGTGGTATGATCAGAGCTGGGAGGCCTGAGATTGTACAGTACTCAGTGTGGCTCAGAGAAGGGAAAGGCCAATGTGACCAAGAGTATAGAAAAGCTCCTTTCTGGAAGGAAAATAATATTTGAAGTTGGTTTCAGTACAGGGGTTCTGAATCTGGGGTTCTTGGACTTGGGAGTCTGAATTCAGGTGGTCCGTCAGCTTGGATGAGAAAAAACTACATTCCCATTTCAACAAACTTCTAATGGAAATTGAACATTTCTTTCCATCATGAACATAGACAATAAACCATGTATTACTGAGTATTTGTGACTTTGTGACCACCAGAATCACAGAGTTTTCCCTACCGTTTCACAGTTGTTGCTTCTGTCTTCAAATAGTGCTCACATATATCAGTACTTTGAAATTATGGTAGTTATGAGACTTGCCACTAGATATTATTTATCCTATTCATTAAGAAACACACGTATCACTATATCCATTTTGAAAAAGATTTTGGTTCCTATAGTTCAATATAACTTTCATTTTGTAATCCTATTTATTTTATTTTATTAATTTGAAAACCTTATTCGAATCTTTGATAATTTTGGGTTCTCAGTATCTGACTTAGTTCTTGTCATATAGTACTTGCTCAGTAAATAATAGACAGGGCATGAGATTAAATAGACAAGATGGGACTAAATTACTGAGCTAGTAATTAGAAAAAGCGTGGGTATACTTTATTTTATTATGTATTATCTAGTGTAAGAAAAAATTTTTAGGTATCTTATTAGAATAGACAGTATATATGATAGCTTAAATTAACTGAGAATTTAGCAAGGAAAGACTGCAGTTGAATCAGGAATGAGACTTAAAAGTGAAACCACAGAAAATGAAACCAGCAGACAATGCAAAAAAGAAAACCTGGACAGTTGCATAATTCACAGTGCCATTAAAAAAAAAATCAAACCAATTGTTTAGGAAAGGCAGTAATTTCTTTTGAAGGTTTTATCAAAGAAGAGCTGAAATTTGTCTTTTTGCCATGATTCCCTGGGAGTTAACACAATCCAGGCACAAGCGAGGCCTGTGAGCTTCAACTTGGGTCTAAACTAAGGATTGAGCAGGACGACGAGGAATAAGCTTTATGCTGAAGGAGACACCAGCGAGGGAGGCAGGAGCCCAGGTGGGCCTGTGAAGACCAGACTTAAAATCAGGACCATGGAGAAGAGAGTGCCAGGAGAAGCAGAAACACTGCTGCAGATGAGAAAAGGGCTGTTCGGAAAGGCTGACCAGGCAAGTGCCTTGAACACGAGCCCAGCAGTAAATGGAAAAAGGCGACTGAAACTGGAAGGGAAACAATGCAGTGATGTCATCCAGTTTACATTTTCTGCTCTGGGCCATTTACCTGCTGATTCACAGCTCCACATATGAGCCAGCCAGGAGCAAGGAGAGGGCAGAAATTCAAGGGACTTATCCCATCCCTCATTAGTTGTCTGAATAAACTTCATGTGGAAGATGTGCACTGAAAATGGAGCTGGTGACCGGCTGGGGTCTTACTTACACAGATATGATCCCTTTTTCTCATTTCCAAAGACTTCTTAAGCACTGCAGGGGAGAGTCTGTGTGCACCATTGTATGGTTCTGGCTTGTTCATGGTAACCTGCCCTTAACCCTGGCCCTCAACAGATCCTTTCCTTCCCAAGCACCCAGGACTCCGGTCCTGTGCACCATGCTCTCTTGTTCATTCCTGCAAATGGAGAGGGGCAGTGTACAGTGTGCTGGACACAAAGACCGCTAGTGACTCCTGTTAACTCAGGGACAACCTGCCATGCTCACTAGAAACCAAACAGTGAAAATTCAGAGACCAGTGTGCGTGTGTCAGTCTAACCCTGCAGAGTGAAACAGAAGATCACTAAGCAATTAATCCCGATTTGGATAACCAAATGGCTCAATTTGAGACTTCCACGCATTCACATTACAAGACAGAAAATGAGAGAGAGAAGAGAAAAAAGTTCTTACTTTAGGATTCAAGTCAAAGAAAGTGTAGTATTTAAATCGTAACAGCAACTGCTCATCCTCCTGGATGCCTTGTTCCATAAGGGAGCGCGAGGAGTCCAGCCAACTAGACAACAACAGGATGAGTTTTAAGTCAATCAATTTTCCATAGATACCCATTATATTATGTTATATATCACATATACATATATTCTTGAACAAAGTCAGAGTAAGTAATATAACAAAAAACCACTAAGCACATCATGTTAGTTCATATTTGCATTCTATCTCATAGTTTTCAAAGTGCTTTATATATGCATATATATATATATATTTTTTTTTTCTCATTGACAATTTAAAGTAACCCAGTGAAAAAGCCAGGGCAGTTCTTATTATCTCAGTCATATGGATGAGAAAGCGGAGTCTCGGCAACACTAGATGATCCTTTCAAGGTGGAGCTGGCATGAGAATCTGTAGTTCTGACTGTCCACACAGCCTCTCCACTGCACCAGGTGGCTCATCCCAAACCCAGCTCTACCTTATTGTCTAGAACTTTCTGCAATGTAGGAAATATTCATCTGTGTTGTCCAGTATGTTAGCATCTAGCCACATATGGCTGTTGAATATTTAAATGTCATTAGTGCCACATTTTAATTAATTCAAATTTAAATTTAAATATCCGCATGTGGCTTGCAATTCCTGAACTAGGAAATTGGATAGTACAGTCCTAGAGTTGAAAAATAAAAGCTGGGTAATGGCAAGGGGTGGAGATTAAAAGTTAATAACAAAACGAACTTCCATTATTATTAGGCCCTGTGGGGGAACAAGGATAACCTAATGGAGTTGACAGTCCAGTGGGGGAGACCAAGCCTCAAAATAAAGAAACAAATGTGACGTGAGCAAACAAAGTGTTAGACCGGAACCACAGGCAAGTGACCGATCTTGAACGGTGGATGATACTTGAGAAGGGGACAGCATGTGGTTGGGTCTTAAAGGTAGGTATCTCCCCCTCTGATCAAGGGAACCAACACACTCATAAACTGCTCTCCATTCCATAAAACATACTTTGTACACCTCTAACAGCAAAGGATTAGTATTCACATATGGCAATCCACTGAGTTACCCAAACACGTAAATTTTGTCACACTTTAAATGTACTGAAATGACCAAAGTCTGCATTTTCCCCTTTTGTTGCTAAAATCAGCCCTGACTTTTGCAAATAAAGTACAATTCCAGGTCTACTAACTTAAAAATTAAACATTTCACCCCATCTCTGTGACATCTCTCTTACTATGTCAATACCATCTCAGAGAGATGCAAAATGCAGCCCTGTGCTTACCCTGCATTAAGCTTGGCTTTGTCAACCAGAGAACGAGGCTGGAACATCTCAGCAAGTGCTTCTGGTGACTGGCAGGGTTGGCTGAAGGCGAGGATGCTGCAGTTCTGTTCGGTCAAAGGGCTGTCAGTGAACCAAGTCATGGTGGATGACGCTGGTGTTCCGTTGATGGGGTCATAGGTAGGAGTCATGGTTTTACTGTATAAGCCAGGACTTACTGCAAGGCAAGGGAGCACACGCTGTGGTATGAGATTCAGGGGTAGGACTCTTTAGAAAAACAAGTGCTAACATTACATATACTGAAATGAATTTTTATTTTAAATGTTTGTACCCTTAAAAATAATCACGAGTCATAACTGGTAGGGAGATTAGTTATACACAGATGAAACATTTTCCTGTATATTCATTCAAACAGTTGTCCATATATTCCTAGAAAGCCTGGGAACTCAAAGATGTAAAAGCTTCCAAAAGCTGACACAGACAAATGTTGGGGACCACTTCTTTTCTAATGACTCATAGTTCCCCCATTTGAGCAGGAGTCTTGGCACTATCAGACAACCGGAGACCTCACAGAATGCACATACACAGTATGTTTCAGACAGTCCCTTAAACAAAAAGCAGCACTTGCCGATTTTAAGAATCCAACAGATGGATAATCTGGCTCTAATTTGCATAAAGTACAAATACCCCTTTTGTTCTTTGCACTGGAACGTACTATGCAAGAAAGCCCTTGATGCTACAAGCAAGCTAGAGATTTGATTATTTTGGTATAAAAAGAAAGGGATGATTCCTCTCCAGAATTTTTATCTTTCCTCCCCTTACATGCCCTGAATGAAAAATTGAATTCAGGAAAGAATCAAAGATAGAATCAGGAAAAGGGAAGTATATTTGAGTGATTCAACTTAACTCCATTCCAAATATTACTCTTGTATCCCAAATTCATGGCCAGCTGTACTAAAATATTCATTCATCAGCAACATATGATATACAATTAAAATAAGTAATTAAGCTTATCTGTTGGAAAAAAGGTCTGAAATAAATTTCTGGTAATTCTAATCTTAACGGGATATCCTTCGCGTATCCCATCAATCCTGCAACTTTATTCCTCCTTTTTTTGAAGAGTGGGGAGAGGGAGGTATATTTTCCTCTTGGGTTTTACTCTACAGTCACAGATTAAAACAACAAAATGCCTGTCCCAAATCTTACCTGGTGAACCTGAAATCGTTGGAGAACTTTCCAGGTTTAGAATATCTTCAATTATGGGTTCCTTATTATTTTTGTCTTTTTTCTTCTTCTTCTTAAAAAAATCACTAGAAGGCTTTAACAAGGAAAGCTCTTCTGATCTTCTAATATCTAAAAATAAAATTAAAAGTAACACAAGAGGTTAAAAAAGAAAAGTAACAAGAAAATTCCTCCTAAGACTCAGCATTCTTTTGTGCACGTGAAATAGCTCCTTGGGAAATTCTGGAAAAGTAAATGGAACTAAACTGCACTCCCTTTTGAAGAAATAGAAAGGGAACAGAAACCCCAAAGTGGGTGGGGGGAAAATAGTGGAGGGAGATTCAGTCTAGTAAAATATCTAGTTTTTAAAAGCACTTACTATGAAGATATTTCAAACATATGCAAAGCAAAGGGGACAGTACAGTGCCGCGTTCGTGTGCTCACCACCCAGGTTCAACAACTGCTAGCATGTTGCTCTTCCTGTATCTATTTACCACCAACCCTTTTCTCTCTTTCTTCCCGCCCTTCCTTTTTCTTTTTTTTGTTTTTTGAAACAGTCAAGGGCCCCGCCTCCTTTTTTCTTTCTGGACCACAGACCCTGAAAGGCTTTCCAGGACACTCTGCCCAGCAGCCCATTTCATCTGGGCAGCGGATGCCCTGCCCGTCCCTCCGTGGCTCTCACCATTTCAGTGCTCACTGACTTGTCTTCTAATCTAGATGCATCTAGAACATGCGTCTCTGCTGGAGGGCTTGCTCTGGAGGCTGGCCAGGGTCTGCACTGGCCACACACACAACAGCCCACAGGTTCAGGGAATTAATGCTCCCCGAGAGTAGCCCTTGGTGACTGACAGGCATGGTGATGAAACACCCTTGCCTCTTGGATAGAACAGCCCTGAGGAGCATCTACACTGTCTCCCAGAATTCCCCAGCTGCTGAAGCGTGACTTGGCTGGTGACACACTCTTATTGGTGGCCTTCTCTTCCCAGTCTCACTTCTCTACCATGACCCAGTGTTTTCTGGCATTACCCCCCATTTGTACTTGAATATTTATAATTCCTGGTCTGAACTGCTGATAACCATTAACCACACTGAATGACTATAATCCCAGGTAAAGGCCCAGGAATGTGGGTGTTTTGAGTCTCTGGCAGCTTTAATGGAGGTGAATGCACTGATCCCATCAGGTCCTCTGATCTCCTCAGTTCACACACTGCTTAGTGCCCAGACTGGGGCCAGCCATTCAGCTCGACTCCCCAGTCAGCAGAGGACGTTTGATTGTCAGGTTGCAACACACACCTGTGACCATTCCAAATGCATAATTTATACACAAGCCTGGTGATGAACCAAAAATTTCAGTGAAAGCATTAAAAATAAAACAACAGAGCCTGTATCACCAGCCCAAAATTTGTGTCTTTTCTGTTCTTCAAAGGAAAAACTATTATACTGCTAAATGTGATTTAGCTTCAATGGATCAGATACAAAGAACAATGATTAGAAATGCCAAGTTGAGCCCTAAAAACTACCACAAATATAATCAGGAAAAGAGAACATCTGACTGCTTCTGTTTATTTTGAAACCTCAAGTTTTTGGCCTTAGTTTTGATATGTGGTGTGTGGAATAGACTATTTTATTTAACCATTTACTTTGTTTTCAAATCTTCATTAGAATATTACTGAAAACGAGGTGTCCTCCAGTTGGCCATTTGCCAACCATGCACCAGGGACACTATGGGGACTCATGTTCTGTAATGGAAGGTTCCTCTCATTTGTTCACTCAACAAACAGTTACTGAGCAGCTGTGAGCCAGGCACCGCGCTAGGAGGTCGGAGCACAGAGGTACTCAGGAAGCGGTTTCTGGCTTCACCCTATTTCACACCATACTGGCCTCCACTGCCCAGCACTGGCATTCCCAATCCTGTTGGCACTTTTTCCCTACCACCTATCCCCTTTTAACACCCTATATTCTTTTCTTATTTATTACATTTATTGGTTATTATTTGTCTCTGCCTGCTAGAATGAAAACTCCAGGAGGGCAGGGATTTTATCTATCTTTATCGCTAATGTATTCCTAACACTCCCGACGATGCCTGGCACATAGTAGGTGCTCATATTTATTGAATGAATGAATGAAGCGGTATATAGTTCAATGGGTTAGACAGATCACTCACTGATGTATTATCTATTCTGTGCTCGAATGCTGACTTTTGGCCTTGGAACCAAAGAACATACCTATACATCTTCAAAAAACATAAAATAAGAACACCTGCAGGGTGCAAGTTTCCCTCCCTTTATGGAGTCCTATAAAGAAGAAATAGTTTGGGTGGTGTTGTCCCTATGATTGTTAAACTTACGGGAGACCATTTGATAAAGAATTAGGATTCAATTCAGAAGTAAGTATACCTTTTTTCTTAAAAAAACCTCCACCAGTGATTTCTGTGGACAGAGCTATGCACTGGAGCTAGGTGTTAATGAAGCAATTAAGACCCTGCAACACTATTTTCTCTAAAACAGTAGGATGCATCAGCTCTACAGTGATGAAAGACTGAATGGAACTCTTTTATGTTTGTCTTAAATATAATAAGATGTGAGTATAGCTTGGAGAAATGAATTTCAGGGGTAATCTTAATGGTTTGTCTCTTCTATTTACAAATCTCTTTTGTGGAAATGAATTTGATTTACACCAATAATATCCTATTTCGTTTAACTCTACTTAAATGCTGCAGAACTGGGCTGGAAGGCGTGCTTCCTAGTAAGAGAGTGTTCTCTAGCCAACCATTTGCGATAGGCAGAAGCAGCTATGATTTTCTTGTCTTCCTTTGCTAAGAGTCTAAAAGGCACAGGGGCCCCTCCAGGGTACTCACTCAGGGTTTTGCAGATATCACTGACAGCTTTAAAAACCACAGCCGAGAAGCTCACTCGCAATCTCACCATCTTCGCATTCGGCAGGCGAAGGCGAAGCATTTTATGCTGCGGGGTGAAGAGCAGCTTTGCATCTGCCTGGACTCCACATTTGTCCAGGGTCCAGTGGGTTTTCAGAAGCCAGCAATGCTTCTGTTCCCACCAAAGAGCAAAGTCTGACCAGTCTTGGGCTATGTCTGCAAAAATGGAAAACACAATTAAATAAAATGAGAGACAGCAGAGCATGGAGAGAGACCAGGCACTCCAGAGTCCATTTCATCATGTGCAAAAACTGAAACAAACAACTGATCTTCCTCTTCCCTTCTCCTTTTACAGTTGAAGTCTCACCAATCCTTGGCTTCTCTCTAAAGTCTCCAAGGCAGGTCAGGGAGAAAATACTGCCTGAACTTTACAATCATTTACATTTAAGTACTGTGGAAAGAACAGAAACATAAAATTTTTGTTCATGATGAATGCTAAAGTTCTCCTCCCTAAAATCTCTCTGTGCCACTGTCCTTTCTGGGAAGGCGAAAAGCATTTGACTGTTCAATCTAGATTATTTCTCTTACAGAAATGTATCCTTACACCACTGGGTCACAAGGGAGTATCAACAGCCCCCAATGAAAGCCCACACAGAAGTACTGTAAAAGTGACGTTTCACTCTTCTCAGTAATGTGCAGCTCTTGTCAATATCGCTGTACTCCCAGTTTCCAAAGTTTCTACATTGAAATCAGAGTTGAATATTTTCTCCCTCTCAATGTTAGCATCAACTTAAACTCTTTCCTTCACTGTTGGCATTAAAGTTTAATCTTTTCCCTTTGTCAAAGTTGGAGACAATATTCAATATTTTATTTTCCTAAATTAAGAGCCACCAGTATTTTTATTTACTTACTTGTCTTTAAATGGTTTCTTTCTCTTTCTAAATTAAAAAACCTTTTTCTCAATGCTGTTGGTAGAAGTATAAATTGGTATCACTATTTTGGAAAGTCCTATGATTCAGCATTTCCTTTCTGAGCTATATAACCAGTAGAAATGCTCACCAAAAGACATGTATTACAGCAGCCCTATTTGTAAGAACCTGAAAATGGAAACAACCCAAATGTGCATCAAGAGGTAAATGGACAAATAAATTGTGGCATATTCATACAATGGAATATTATACAGCAACAAAAATAAAGAAACCAGAACTATATGCAACAATTTGGATGAATCTCACAGACATAATGTTGAGTGAAAAAAAGCAGATGTACAAGAGTGTATCCCATATAATTCCATTTATATAAAGTTCAAAAGCAAGCATACTTATTTTTGTGGTGTTAGGATTACCTCGGTGGAGTGGTGACTGGGAGGGGTCAGGTATGGAGCTTGGGTGGGGGAATAGGTAGTGTTCTATTTCTTGATCTGGATGGTGGTTACATGACTTTGAGAAAATTTATTGAATTATACCCTTAAGATAAGTGCACTTTTCTGCATGTACTTTGATAAGGGTTAAAATTCACGTTAGCACCAAGCTGACTTTATCACCGAGCAATAAAGTATTAACAAAGAATTGACACAGTAGTCTATAGCCATGCTGCCTAAAGTCACTTTAGATGTCACCAGTGACACGGGGCCCACCCTTGTGGTAGTATAGCATTATATCTACTAGGGGACTTTAGTTTGCCATCAAAGACCCAAGTTTTTACAAGGGTGGTTGAGTTCACTTTGAGGCTCTTGCAGAGCCCCCTACAAGGGTACATCAAAGTTTGTGGAAAAATAGAATTAAAAGATAATATGAATCTTCCTATGAACTTTGTGAAGTACCCTTGTATTTCTCCTCTTCTTTGTGGGAAAGGTGAGAGGGGGAGGGGACTTGCTCCCTTGGAAAAACCTGGATAATCAGAAAAACCTGGATGATCAGACTACTTAGATTTTGACAACTTTAGCCTTTTAGTGGCGATACAATAGAGACAGTTTCAAATACAGAGGAAGCACAAGGAAAGAGAAACTTACTGATCTGTTCTACTAACTTGAGCATCACTCCCCCAACATGCAGGTCTCCGGACACTCTCAGTGTGACATCTTTCTGCTCATCGTCATTTGGATGGTCAACGCGGACCACGAGCTCCCAGGAAGCAGATGCAAAGTCACTAGATGCCAGCATTGTGGCAAATGCAGAAGTCTGCTGAATAAAAGGCAGACATAGATCAGAGTGAGAGATGGAGCCAGGAACGTGACCGTAGCCCTTGTAGAGCAAAACTTGTTTTTATCTTTCATTTTAGCCTCCTCTTAAAAGACTCTGCAGGGTTCCCAGTGCCCTAGATATTAAATTCAGCATCTTGACTTTAAAGACAATAGGTATAGTAAAAATGGTCTCAAACCACCTAAATTTACATACTCTATCTTTCCATTCATCCACTCCCCCAGGACTTGCCTATTTATTTTTTTTGTCTGCCCAATGCATCCATTTTCATTTTCCCTCTCTATTGACTTTTCTTGACCTTTTCTGAACTGTTCTAGCAATAGGCAACAAACCATGGTGATCCTCCATGATATCCTTTTATTGAGGTATAATTTGCATACAATAAAATGCACAGATTCTAAAGGTAAAGTTCAAAGCATTTTGTTGTATGCAAGTTACATCTCAATGAAGTTGATTCTGAAAATGAATTCATTAAAACCTTTCTCTACCTCTAATATCTCTAATACATAGGTATTACTTTCCTCCCACAAATATTGATATCTATAAAAATTGATATATAAATGTTTTTAATAAATATCAATTAAGTTTTTAGGTACACCTTCGGGAAAAGATTCCCAAACATCAATGGCAGACATAAATAAAATGCTCACTCTTCAAAGTACAGATAGGGATAAGGAATTCAAACCCATAGTCTCCCCCTCCTTGGAGGAGCCAGAAAGAAAGAAGCTAAGCAGTATCAAAACTGAAATGTTTCAGGGAGTAACAGGAACACAAGAATCCAAAATTGGCAGAACTTAAAATTTGAGATGTTGGCTCTCTCTTACTTTTAAACAGAAAGAAATGATACTTCCACTCCTGGCGTTTTATTAAAAATTATTTAAATGGTTATAATGAATCTTTTTCACTTTACGGTGTAAAGACAGCTTATGTGAAATCCATGTTTTCAGAAGGCCTGTTTTTGAGAAACATCAACACACTCAAATTCTTAAGAAAGGGTTTCTCTAACTGAGGGCTCATAGAAATCCCCTGTGGATCTTAAGGTGCAGATTCTATTCAGCAGGTGGGCTGGAGACCCTGCATTTCTAACAAGTTCCAGGTGATGCTGGTCTACCCTTGCACTTGCTTGAAAAATTAGCACCAGGATTCAATTCTTCCTGTCACCCTACCCAGTCAATGTTAAACCAGGGACTATGGTGACATCTTAGGAAAATTAATTTTAAGAATAAACAATAATTAAAGAAGCAGTGTCATATCAGTTTTGTGTTCATCTGAAAATGCACGTTTATAAGCATAAGGGAATCTCAAAATACACAACATAACTAAATTGAATACAGCAAAATCTGTGCCAAACCTCTTCAGATTTAAATACTGGAATCAAATTCAGCAGTTCAGAAGCTCCTTAGGTTTTTGCAACTGGAAGGATCCCAATGATGCACTGTATATACTTCTCAGTGCAGAGACCCGCGTGGAGACCCCTTGCGTGGGCAGTGCCAGGTGATGATTATTTTGGCCCTATCTGCTCATCTGTCATCAGCCTCAGGTATCATTTACTGGGTGATATACTCTGTGATAACTACTGTCGTTAGGCAATCTCCTTCATCCTCTCAGCAACCCCTTTTAGAAATGAAGAAACTCAGGCTCAAGAGATATCAGGCTACTTGTCTAAGTCACACAACAAGTTAGACGGTGAAGCCCTACCAGGTCTTTCTAACTTCAGACTCATCCACTATGCTGGGAAACGTCCTTGATAACGTTGCAACAGCAATATGAAAGAAAACTCTTAAAATCACATAAGCTAAACTCTCAGTAGCCTTTACTAAGCGTTTCTAATAACACGAATCTTTCCCAGCCAGGAGACAGTAAAGATACCCCTTCATTGTCAAACTCATAAGTTGGCACTGAACTGTCTGACTTCAAGATTCTTACACTTTCTAAGATGCTAGGATTTGAGGTTTAGTTATTTGAAATGTTTTGCCCATAAAATAACCTTTCTTTTAAGGTGGCTCCTTCCTGCTTGTTTCACAGGCAATCAGACATAAGGTTTTTTCTTTTCCTAACCTGGGAGATCAAAACCCTTCTCATTTAGGCAATAGATGGCGATTCCCTTACAACGAAATTCACGACAAAATGAGACAAGCTGGTTTCCCCACATTCCTTTCCTATCTTTCTGCGCTTTCATTTTTGAGTGAACTCATCTGTAGCAAGCTGTTACATGTTACAGAAAGCAGCAACCTTCAGCCGCAAGACGCACCTAAGGAGACCCAAACACGAAGCAAGTCGCACCGGCAGACGTGCCTTCCCTGGGAGAAGCTCAGCCGCCCTTCACAGAACACACCAGAAAAGGAGAAAGAAAAACAGGTGGGGGAAGTAGTCCCCGACGCTTCCCCTGGAGGATCAGAGGGTGCTCGGTGTCCGAAGGCCACTCGGCCTTTTGCCAGCTCTGCAGAGTCCTGGGGCGGATGGCACCAACCTGCCCCTTATCTAACCCTTTAAAGGTGGCACGCAGGGCTGGAGAAGGTGGTCACACCTCGACGAAGTTATTTTCAATTCAACAGACATTTAAGTGCAAAGGGCTGCAGAAAGGAAAGGGGCCGCGGGGTCAGGAGTCAGCGGCGCCCATCACAGCCTCCCGAGCCCCGGCCCCCCAGTCCTAACCCCTGAGCACCCACCTCCTCTCCTGGATCCTGGGGCGTCCAGCCCCGCGGACGGGCGCGTGGAGCGCTGCGCCCCTGGAGACCACCCCAGGCCGAGTGGGGCGCAGGGGGCGCCCGGTCGCGGCGGCTGCTCCGCTAGGCTGCGGCAGGCGAGGGCTGGGCCG
>NW_007726950.1:513565-514811 GCF_000696425.1 Galeopterus variegatus | reverse complement strand
TTAAACTCTAATGAACTGAATGAAACCATTGATTTCCATCTCCAAACCCATCCTTCCCCCTGGCTTTTCTAATTCTTATTGGCAACTCTATTCACCTAGTTGTCCCAGCCAAAAACCTAGAAGTCATTCCTGATTTCTCTCTTTGTCTCAATTACCTATCCAATCCATCACCAAGAATTGTTGGCTCTGTGTCGACAATATATCACTAATTTATTGAATTTTCTCCATCTCCATTGCATTCCCAGTCCTAGGCACCATCCTCTCTTTTCTAGACTGCTGAAATTATTCTGCTAACTGGCCTCTTTTATTCTACTCTTACTTCCTCTATGGACAATTCTCCATATGGCAGCCAGAGTGCTCTTTAAAACATAAGTCAGATCATGTTGCTTCCTTGCTTAAAGCTCTCTAATGGCTTCCTGATGTACAAAAATAAATAAATAAATAATAAAAAGGAAGCCACACTTTTTACCTTAACCTGTCACATCCCATGTGTCTGGCTCCTGTTCGCCTATAGGCACTCATCTCATATCCTCTCCCACTCCCTCCACTCCAGCCATATTGGCCTTCTCTCTGCTCCTGGAACAGACACTGGTTATCACATTGGGCCCCCCCCCCTTACCAGAACTCTTCTCTCAGAGCTTCTGTGGCTGGCTCCTACCATTAACATTAAATCCTAAACATTACCTCCTTGTAGCCATGTTTTCTGCATCTCTAAATCATTTTCATCCCCTCACTCTACTCCTCCCCACGCTGAGACATCACTCTAATATATTATCTTTGTTGCAGATATAACTCAGAAATTTTCCTATTAATAATTTGTTTATGATTTTACTGCCCACCTCTGCTGTCCATTCTTCTACTCTCTACTCCCATGTAAGTTCCTTGGGAGAAGGAGTCTGTCTGTCTTGTTCACTGTGAATCCCTGCACCTGTAGCAGTGCCTAGCACCTACAAGTTTTCAGTAAGATGTAGAGCAAGTGAATGAATGAATGAATTTTACTCTTCAGCTTATTTCAAGTGAGAAAGAGGGCTGTGGTATACAGGGATGCAGATATACCTCTTCCACTGTACATTTTTAACATGGAAAGAAATCATTGCCCTTTCCACAGTGGTTGAGTTTTGTGCCTTTCTCTCTGCATCTCTTCCTGGCATGTCTTTAGCACTAAAGAGTTCTGAAGAAAAAGGGAAGTCTCGGTTCTAATTCATAAAGAAAAGTTATCTTACTTGGAAGACAGGACACATGAACT
>NW_007726950.1:511985-512918 GCF_000696425.1 Galeopterus variegatus | reverse complement strand
CTTGCAAACTTAGGGCCAAAGGATTTACTGGGTTGGATGGATGAAAGGGCCAAAATGTATGGATTAGACTACTGGTCCCCAAACACTGTGCAACTCCAGCAGAGTCCCTTGAAGGAGCTTATGAAGGTTTTAGTTTTAGTGATCCCACCTCTGGAAATTAAAATTTAGGAAGTCTGAAGTGGAGCTCAGGAATCCGAATTCTTATACAAGTCTCCCAGGAGACTCTGATGATTGGCCAGGATTGGGAACCTCTTGTCTGTCTAGGCCAAGGGACTTGGGGATGAGCCAGCTCTTGACTGGTGTGTGGTGAGATTTGGATAGTTGGGGGAAAGGAGCAAGGTCAGTCTAGGTGAGAGCTGGGGGGAAGAGGAGGAAGCAGAGCTTAGAGACGGGAGCATCATGGAACAGGGGACTGTCAGCCAATGGTGTCCCTCTCTCTGCCTGCCAGTGGTCCGGTACCGTGTGACTGTATGTACAGGGGAACTCGAAGGTGCAGGGACCGATGCCAACGTCTATCTCTGCCTTTTTGGTGATGTGGGGGACACGGGGGAGCGGCTGCTCTACAACTGCAGGAATAACACCGACCTGTTTGAAAAGAGCAATGTAAGTTTCAGCAGTGTTCCACCACTCTCTACCCCCCACCTTGGTTCCTGGTCTTTTTGTTCCCCTTCCTTTGTTCCCTGGTCTTCCCTGCTCTGTAAAAGTGGAACTAATGGCTGGTATCGGGGCCTCAGCCATTAGAGAGCCTTTCTTGGGTGAGGGCACTGAGGAACCGGGGGATTCCAGCAGATGCCACTGGAGGGGCATAATGGTGCCTGGTTTATTTGTTCTCTGAGCATTTGGCCCATCCCAATTCACTAACATGCATGAACACCTACTAAGTTTCTAGGACTATTCAGCTAGGAGCTGGAGAGCCACCCTAGAGGGGTCGTG
>NW_007726950.1:510494-511553 GCF_000696425.1 Galeopterus variegatus | reverse complement strand
GTGAAGCAATAGGGAAAGAGTCAGGCAGTTGTGGAGGCAAACCCAGCCTTGGGCCAATCACCCCATTCCCCTGAGCTTTGGTTTCATCATGTCTAAAATGGGGGAAAGGATGCCTACCTGTGGCTGGCTGTTGTGAGGATTAGGGACAGCAGATGTACTGCCTCTGGAGTCAGACTTGTCCCATTGCACACAGTAGATTCTTAGTAAAGAGTCATTGTTGCAATAAAGTAAGGCCCAAGGGAGTTCACCAGGTAAAGGGATTTGCAGACTGTCGTTGATCTGTCTCCTTCCTCTGCTGCCCTTTCCTTGGCAAGGGCAGGGTAAGCCCCGGGATTTGAATGGAGGCCTCTTTCTGGCCTGGTTCCTGGGATCATGGACATTTAAAGACTGTAGTGGCAAAAATAATCTGGGCGGGATGTTGTGGATGGACTCGGGTTTCATTTGAGGAGATGAGATGGGGGATGCCTTTACTGCACACAGCTTTTAAAATTCCCTCTCTCCTTTCCCCCATCTGCCTTTTTCTCCACCCTTTTCTACTCTTTTCCTCCTATATCTCTGGTGTCTTTGTCTGTCAGTCCCACCCTCAGTGTTCCTGTCCCTGGAGGCTCCCAGGTATGCTCCGCAGACTTGGAAACTCTCCAGCTCCTACTGCATGTTTGCTCCCCAGTGGCAGGCAAAACTGTGAAATTAGCAAGACCACGTGGTCTCTCCCAATCAGTACTAATCATTTCCCTTCTCAGAATGGGACCAGTATCCCTGTAGGAGCCAGAGAGATTAGCTACTGAATTAATTCATGATAAGTGTTGAGTGACTGATAACAGATAATCATACTTGTCCTCCCAAGGGAAGCTGCCTTTTAAAAGATAATAGGGAATGGCCATGATTTAACCTAAAAATATAGACCTTACTTGTTGGGAACCTGACATTGAATGATACTCCAGTGGTAGAAATTGAGGGCGGGGTGCAACCTGTTCTTTATAGGGAGTCCCTGTCCCACCTGTGAAAGACCCGTAGCCCAATCCATCAGTTCTCCGGCTTTTCTCATTTCTGGGCCTGTAT
>NW_007726950.1:472518-510072 GCF_000696425.1 Galeopterus variegatus | reverse complement strand
AACTGTGAAATTAGCAAGACCACGTGGTCTCTCCCAATCAGTACTAATCATTTCCCTTCTCAGAATGGGACCAGTATCCCTGTAGGAGCCAGAGAGATTAGCTACTGAATTAATTCATGATAAGTGTTGAGTGACTGATAACAGATAATCATACTTGTCCTCCCAAGGGAAGCTGCCTTTTAAAAGATAATAGGGAATGGCCATGATTTAACCTAAAAATATAGACCTTACTTGTTGGGAACCTGACATTGAATGATACTCCAGTGGTAGAAATTGAGGGCGGGGTGCAACCTGTTCTTTATAGGGAGTCCCTGTCCCACGTGTGAAAGACCCGTAGCCCAATCCATCAGTTCTCCGGCTTTTCTCATTTCTGGGCCTGTATCTTCCCTTGGTGTCTGGGTTCTGGGGTAGCTACCATCCAACTGGCCTTGTTGTCTTTCCCCACCACCGAAGGCAGACGAGTTCACCATTGAGTCTGTCACCATGCGGAGGGTGAGGCGGGTGAGGATCCGACATGACGGCAAAGGCTCGGGCAGCGGCTGGTACCTGGACCGGGTGCTGGTCAGAGAGGAGGGGCAGCCCGAGAGTGACAATGTGGAGTTCCCGTGCCTCAGGTACATGAGCCCTACCTGCTTTTACTTTCTCCAGCTTGGGTTATGACCTCTAAATTTTGGGAAGACCCAGCCCTAATACCTAGACCAGTGAACAAAATAGTGGCTTAAGGCTGTAGTTGGGGCAATAAAGAGGTGGCGTCACTGGTAGTGTCTGGCCTGGGCTTCACATCCCCACCCTAGGTTGAAACACCAGTGTGGACTGTTCCGGTGTGCTGCTAATTTGCTCTATTTAAGTACCAAAAAGTTGGTATTTTTTCATGATAAAATTTGACAGTATCTGAATTTAACTGAGCATTACCTCAGAGTTAGTTATGTGCTGAATTAAATTTTTGAATCAAGTGTTTTTAAGATTGAAACAATTGATTGTACATATCTGTGGGGTACAGCATTGCATATCAATACCTGTATGAAATATGTGATGCTCAAATCAGGATAACTAGTATATTCAACTTTACACACTGTAATCATTTTGTGTCCCTTTACCAATTTCTCACTAGCCCCCTTTCTATTCCCCCTTCCCCACCTCTGTTAGCCGCAGTTCTGTTCTCTATTTTTGAAAGTTTAATGAATTGTTGTGATAGTTGAACCTTTCTTTCTTTCTTTTATTTGTTTATTTTTTTAGCTCCCACTTATGAGTGAAGACATAAGGTATTTCTCTTTCTGTGCCTGGGTTATTTCACTTAACATAATTTTCTCTAACTTCATCCATGTTGTTGCAAAGGCACAATTACATTCTTTTTTATTGCTGAGTAGTATTCCGTTGTGTATATATAACACATTTTATTTATGTAGTCATCTGTCAATGGACATTTAGGTTGGTTCTAACTCTTGGCTAATGTAAACAGAGCTGCGATAAACATGTGAGTGCAGGTGTCTCTTCAACATAATGATTTCCATTCCTTTGGGTATACACCCAGCAGTAGGATTGCTGGATCTTACGGCAGTTCTATCTGTAGTTGTTTGAGGAGGCTCCATACTGTTTTCCATAATGCCTGCACTAATTTGCAGGCCACCAACAGTGGAGGAGGGTTCCCCTTTCTCTGTATCCTTGCCAGCATTTGTATTCTCTGTCTTTTTTGATAATGGCCAGTCTAACTGGGGTGAGATGATATGTCAATGTGGTTTTTGATTTGCATTTCCCTGATGCTTAGTGATGTTGAGCACTTTTTCATGTGTCTGTTGGCCATTTGTATGTCTTACTTTGGGAAATGACTATTCAGCTCCTTTGCCCATTTTTTAAACAGGTTACTTGGTTTTTTTACTATTAGGTTGAGTTCTTTGTATATTCTGGATATTAATCCCTTTTTGAATGCATAGTTTGCAAATATTTTCTCCCACTCTTTAGGTTGCCTTTTTGCTCTGTCAACTGTTTCTTTTGCTTTTTGTATTAGTTTGATATAATCCCATTTATTTTTTCTTTCATTGCCTGTGCTTTTTCTTATTCATAAAGTCTTTACAGTACTACTTCCTGAAGGGTTTCTGCTGTTTTCTTTTAAGATTTTTATAGTTTCATGTCTTATATTTAAGTCATTAGTCCATCTTTGAGTTGATTTCAGTATATGGTGAGAGGTACAGTTCTAGTTTTATTCTTCTACATACGATGTCCAGTTTACCCAGCACCACTTATTGAAGAGGCTGTCCTTTCTCCAATGTATGTTCTTGTCTTTGTCAAAGATCACTTGGCTGTAAGTATGTGGGTTGATTTCTGGGTTCTCTATTCTGTTCCAGTTGTCCAAGTGTTTGTTTTTTGGTTACTATAGCTTTGTAGTATAATTTGAAGTCAGATAATGTTATGCCTCTGGCTTTTTTTTTTTTTTTTCCTCAGGATTGCTTTGGCTATTCAGGATCTTTTGCTGTTCCATACGAATGTCAGGATCATTTTTTCCATTTCTGTGAAGAATGTCATCAATATTTTGATGAGGATTGTATTGAATCTATAGATTGCTCTGTGTAGTATGGACATTTTCACGTTAATTCTTCCGATCTGAGAGCATGAAATATCTTTCCATCTTTTTGTATCCTCTTGAATTTCTTTCAGCAGTGATTTGTAGTTCTTGTTGTAGAGATCTTTCACCTTCTTGGTTAAGTTTATTCCCAGGGGTTTTGTGTGTGTGTGTGTGTGTGTGTGTGTGTGTGTGTGTGTGTGACTATTGTAAATGGGCTTGATTTCTTGATTTATTTTTCTGCTAGTTCATTATTGTAGTATAGAAACACTACTAATTTTGCATTTTTCTTTTACTAGTGGGATTTGTTTTTTTCTTGAGCATTTGTGGTAGTGGTGGTTGTTTTTCAGGTACCAGATCCAGTTCTCCCTTGAGAATTTCTTGTAAGGCTGGTTGTGTGGTAGTGAACGCCCGCAGTTTTTGTTTATCTGAGAAAAATACTATTTGTCCTTCATTTCGGAAGGATAGCCTTGCTGGGTAAAGTATTCTTGGCTGGCAGTCTTTGTCTTTTAGTATTTTGAATATTTCATCCCATTCTTTTCTGGCTTTTAGGGTTTCTGATGAAAAGTCTGATGTTAGTCTGATTGGGGCTCCCTTATAGGTGACTTGACGCTTCTCTCTTGCAGCTTTTAAGATTCTTTGTCTTTGAGTTTTGCCAGTTTGACTATAATATGTCTTGGAGAGGACCTTTTTGGGTCGAATATGTCTGGGGATCTCTGAGTCTCCTGAATCTGAAGACCTGTATCTTTCCCTATACCTGGGAAGTTTTCTGCCATTATTTTGTTGAATATGTTTTCAATGACATTTTCTTTTTCTTCCCCTTCTGGAATACCCATGATTCAGATACTTTAGCACGTAAGGTTGTCTGTTATCTCTCTTAGATTTTCTTCAATGTTTTTAATTCATTTTTCTTTCTTTTTTTTTTTTTTGTCTGCCTGTGTTATTTCAAACAACCCATCTTCAAAGTCAGAAATTCTCTCTTCTGCTTGTTCTAGCCTGCTGGTTATTAAACTCTCTGTTGTGTTTTTTATTTCATTGAATGAATTCTTCAGCTCTGCAAGCCCTGCTATATTCTTTTTCAGGGCATTGATTTCTTTGTACATTTCTTCTTTCAGATCCTGTATACTTTTTCTCATTTCATTGTGTTGTCTAACTGAGTTTTCTTGGATCTCATTTAGTTTCCTTAGAATTCTTGCTCAAAATTCCTTGTCAGTCATTTCAAGGACTTCCTGTTCTATAGGATCTAGAGCTTGAGAGTTATTACCCTTTGGTGATGGTGTACTTTCTTGAATTTTCATATTTCTGGTATCTTTCCTTTAGTGTTTAGTCATTGTGGTAGGGTATTTCACGGTCCACTCATTCGACCCTCATGTCTGGCTAGGATCCTGCAGGGACTGCCAGTTTGGCATGGCTGCCTCAGTGCCTGTGGGCAGGAGTCTTGGGCCTCTCTGGGCTGCGAGGGCTGGCCTGCACTGGGAGTCCTGCAGTGGCACCTACTGATTCCGATGCAGGGGGCTTGAGGCCCTGTGGGCCTGGTGGCTTTAGGGCCTCTCTGGGTAGCACGCACTGGCCTGGGCTGGGAGTCCTGTGGTGGCACCTACGTGCTCCAGCACAGGTGCCTTGGGACATGTGGGTTTGGCAGCTCTTGGGCCTCTCTGGGGGCCTTTCTGGGTGGCGTGCACTGGCCTGGACTGGGAGTCCCACAGTGTTGCCTACCTGCTCTGGCATGGGTGCCTTGGGGCATGAGGGCCCGGCAGCTCTTGGGCCTCTAGGTTGTTTATTTGAAATCTTTCTGTTCTTTTTTGGTGCAAGCATTTATTGTAATAAACTTCCGTTTAGTACTGCTTTTGCAATATCCTACAGGTTTTGGTCTGATATGTCTTCATTTTCATTAGTGTCAAGCTTTTTTTAATTTCCTGTTTAATTCCTTCTTGGACCCACAGATCACTCAAGAACATGTTGTTTAGTTTCCATGTATTTATATAGTTTCCAGAATTTCACTTGTTATTGATTACTAGTTTTAATCCATTGTGGTCTGAAAAGATACTTGAAATGATTTCAATTTTTAAAAATTTGTTGAGACTTGGTTTTTGACCTAACGTGGTCTGTCGTGGAGAATGTTCCATGTACCAATGAGGAAAATGTATATTCCATAGTTATTGGATGAAATGTTATGTCAATATCTGCCAAGTTTATCTGGTCTAAAGTGCAGTTCAAATCTCATGTTTCTCTGTTGATTTGTTGCTTAGATGATCCGTACAATGCTTATATAGGGGTGTTCAGGTTTCCAGCTATTATTGTACTGGGGACTATCTCTTTCTTTAGGTCTATCAGTGTTTGCTTTATATATCTGGGTGCTCTGGTGTTGGATGCATATACATATTCATAGTCTTCTTGCTGGATAGATCCCTTAATCATTATATCATAGCCTTCTTTGTCTTTTTTTTATGGTTTTTGGTTTAAAACATATTTTACTCAATATAAGAATAGCTACTCCTGCTCTTTTCTGGTTTCCATTTGCATGGTATATCTTTTTCCATCCCTTTAGTATTATATGTGTGTGTCTTTACAGTCAAAGTGAGTCTCTTGAAGATAGCATAAAGTTGTGTCTGGCTTTTTAATCCAATCAGTCAGTCTGTGCCTTTTGAATGGGGAATTTGATCCATTTACATTTAAGGCTATTATTGAGAGGTATTGTCTTACTACTGGCATTTTATTGACTTTGGATTTTTAAATATCTTTTCTTCCTTTCTTCCTTTTTATTGTCTTTGGTTTTCGTTTGGTTTTTGAGGTGGTAAGATACAGTTTCTTTCTCTTCCTTGTTTGCATTTTTGTTCTACCAGTGGGTCTTGCTCTTTTTTGTGTATTCATGGTAGTGATTATCATTTTTTAGATTCCAGTTGCAGAGTTCTCTTGAGGATTTCTTATAGGGCTGGTTGTGTAATGGTAAACTCCTACAGTTTTTGTTTGTCTGGGAAATACACTATTTCTCCCTCATTTCTGAAGGATAGCCTTGCTGGGTATAATTTTCTTGGGTGGCAGTTTTTTCTTTTAGTATTTTGAATGTATCTTCCCATCTTCTTCTGGATTGTAGAGTTTCCTTGAGAAGTCTGCTATTAGTCTGATGGGACTCCCTGTAGGTGACTTGATGCTTTTCTCTTGCTGTTTTTAGGATTCTCTCTCTGTCTTTGAATTTTGTGAGTTTGACTATAATGTGTCTTGGAGAGGATCTTTTTGGATTGAATCTGTTTGGGGGTCTTTGAGCCTCCTGGATCTGAAGGTCCATGTTTCTCCCTATACCTGGGAAGTTTTCTGTGATTATTTTGTTGAATAGGTTTTTCATGCCTTTTCCTTTCTTCTCCCCTTCTGGAACACCCATGATTTGAATGTTTATATGCTTAAGGTTGTCTGCTAGCTCTCTTAGATTTTCTTTATTTAAAAAAAAATTCTTTTTTTCTTTTTCTTTTTCTGTCTGCCTGGGTTATTTCAAAAGACCATCTTTAAGGTCAGAAATTCTTTCTTCTGCTTGCTCTAAGCTGCTGCTTAAGCTCTCAGTTGTGTTTTTTATTTCATTGAATGAATTCTTCAGTTCCATGAGTTCTGCTACATTCTTTTTGAAAGTATTAATCTCTTTTTAAATTTCATTTTTCATATTTTGGATGCTCTTTCTCATTTTGTTGTGTTGTCTAACTGAGTCTTCTTGTATTTCATTGGGTTTCCTTAAGATTGTTACTTGGAATTTCTTTTCAGTCATTTCATCTGTTTCCTGCTCTATGAGATCTGGTACTTGAGAATTATTGTTTTCATTTGGTGGTGTCATACTTTCTTGTTTTTCATATTTCTAGTATCTCTGTGTTGACATCTGGTCATCTGGTAGAACTATTACTTCTTCTATTACTCTAGAGTGGGCTTTGAGGAGAGAAACTTCCTCCTGTAGACATGCTTTCTATTGACCATTGAGTAGGGTATTTTAGTATTGGTTCCAGGAAGAGGCAGTAGTCTCTTTGTGGGTACTTCAACCATATTCAGTGTTGGAGTTGCATGGCCTAGGCACTGGGGTGCTTAGTGATTCCTTGCTGAAGTTAGTGATAGTGTGTTGGTTGGTTGGGGGTGTGGGTGAGCTCTCGAGTTCCTGGGAGAAGTGCCTGGATGCTCTGTCACTCTTTGGCTGGGATGGTTAACCCTGGGTAGGCTTGTTGGTACCCAGGCTATTTTCCCATGACCGTGATAAGTGCACTGGGGTATATTGGAGCTCCTCAATTTGAATGGGTGACCCTGGCTGGCATTTCTTTTTCCTTTTTCCTACAGGAAGAAACTCCTTCTGGGTCCTTGCTTCCCCCAGTTGGGGGATGGGTTGGTGGTGACTGGAAATTTTCTTCCTTACTCTATTTGGGTATCCTGGTTTCTGCACTCTTGGGGGATTCCGTGTGTGTGTCTCTCCCTGGATCAAGACAGTCATGTAGCAGCACATTTACCTCCCAATCCCTAAATGTGCTACTGCATGTGGCAGCATAATTCCTCCTGTGGGATGTGCCACTGGGTCATGGGTCTGCACTCATTTATCTCTTTCCCACCAGTGACTCTCCTTTGTCAACACAGTTGGTAGTCTGTGGGCTGCCTGCATGGTGGTGGTGGCTGCTGCTGTGGTAGTGAGCCTCCCTTGCAGTAGAAGTGGCTGTGGCAGTGGCTGTGGTGTACCACCCATGTGGCAGTGGTGTCTGCAGCAGTGGTGGGGCTGCCCATAGTTGTTGAGGTCCCTGGGTGCTTGCTGCCTTCTCTCAAAGGGATTTTTTGTTTTTGAATGGCCTTCTGACCACATCTCTTTCCTGTTAACATCTTTTCAAGTTATATTACTTGGTTTTCATTTCCCTTACCCAACTTATTAGTGAGGTGAAGTTTCCTTTTTCTTTTTTTTTTTTGATAAGAACTTGTGTTTCTTACATAGCCAGTTTGGGATCCCATTGACTTCTAGAAGTCCCTGAAAGAGATATTTTAAATGAGGAGCAACATCAGTGCTTTTTGTGCCATCAAAGCTGCCTTTCCTGCTCAATGTCTGGGAGGTGCACTCAGGATAATTAACTCAGGGCCTTGGTCCTGCCCAGCTCTGCAAATCCCAGTTCCAAGGCAGAACCTGCATCTATAGAAGAGCTGCTGCATGTCCACTTCATTAGGGCTGGCCCAGGGCTTCTTGAGGGTAGTTGTGCTGAAGACAGCCCTCCCCACTTGGGGGGAGATGGGGCAAGCTACATGGCCTAGGCACTGGGGTGCTTAGTGATTCCAGCAGTGAGCAGCATGCTGCTCTTTCTCTAGCCACACACGTGAATGCCTTCATGTGCACACCTGTGCGTACAGGCATACATTTGTTAATGTTGAACTTCTTACCACCTATGATCCCAGGTGGAGCAGTTTCCCAGTCAGGGAGGGCCACTGGGGGGGCCCCATAGGACAGCAAATGTGAAACTGTTTTGTCAATGGCAAAGGACTCTACTTCTAAGAATGTCCACTGTTAGTATGACAAATAATTACATTTAAAAAATAAGTAAGCTAGACAGGGCTTCCAGGAAGAGGTGGTAGAACTGGACCTGGGCCTGGAAAGGAGGTCAGAAAGTTGATGGATGGAGAGGAATTGAAGAGAGGGGATGAAGTTGGGCTCTGGAGATCTAGTTGGGATGTTTTAGGTTTGAGAGAGAGAGTCAGGCCTTGAAAAATAAATTCAGGGAACAAGAACATAGAGATAGAATTTAAAACCAAGGAAATGCATGAGATCCTTCAGGGAGAGTGTGGATAAAGAAAATGGTGAGGACTGAGCCCTGGGACAGGTCAGGAAGAGGGGAATCTAGAAGGGGGTAAGGAAGAAGTTGGCATATCCACTCTACATTGCCGCATACTTGGTGCCAGGGGGAGCTTAAAACCAGGAGTCTAGACACCCTCCTGTTGTGTGAATTTGGCCAAATCTGTTAACTTCTCTTGTCTTCTGCTCCTTCCTGACCAGCATGTGTCTTTTGGTGATGGTGATGGTGATGGTGCACTTTGAGAGGAGCCAAATCCATTAAAGACATGGGTGATGCTGGTGCTGCTGATGGCAGGGCAGAACAGGAGCCGATCTTTCCAGACATCCCAGAGACCTCCATGCCCCCAAACCCTTAAGAGTTCCTGCATTTTTAAGAAAATGGGTTCTTATATTTTGCTGAGGCATGTAATCTAGGCTCAGGAGGCCTTTGAAGAACCTGGAGCTAGAACCTGCACTCGAACACTGCTTCTTTCTTCACCTGGACTGCCATTTTATCTCCCTTGGAGGGAAGGATGGACCAGGCCTATTTATTAAAACTTCTCTTCTGTTAGGATCAAGGAGTGGTAAGAGCTATAGCAAGTGTGCGTGCGCATGAGTACCTGCACACTTCTGTGAGCCCAGGGGGAGAGTTATAAAATCCAGCAGACTCTGAAACTGGGCTGAAGTGTTTGCAGCCGAAAGAAAATGGCCATATTTGGGAATATCTATTAATACCTGCAAGTATTTAGGTGGAAACAAAATGATGAGTCATGGTTTCCTTTTGCTGCTGGGGAGGGGCTGGGCATGGATAAGTTCAGAGAGAATAGAGAGTGAGCAGGTGAGATTTTCCAATGGCTGAGGACCTGTGACTTTCCAGTCCTCTCTCTCCTAGAATGTGGCCAGGGCAAAACCACACCTTCTCCTCTGCAGTTTCCATGACTGTGGGAGCTGCCAGAGTGATCTCAGCAGAGGGCTAGGCTTCCAGTGGTTGATTTGAGGGATTTGAGCTAGCAGTCCCCTGTTCCCAAACTCCCCCATCATAATGCCTGGAATCCCACATCTTCATGTCTTGGAGTCTCAGACATTTTTCTGGTGTTCTAGATTCACAGCACCAAAGCCCAAGGGAAAGTGTAATGATGTAGTCGTTGGCTAACGTTTTAGTGTTAGCTAACAGCCAACTGACAGCAAAGTCCCATGGAAATGTAAGATCATATGTTTGGGGAAGGATGGTGAGAGAGAAGGGATGGGGGAGACTGCAGTGTTGCCTCCACCTGGCAGTGGGGAGTAGTGTATTAGCAAAGAGGACTGTGGTTTAGGGAGGCCTGAGCTCCACGTCACGGGGGCTGGAGAGGAAACTGTGCCTTGGATTGCTTTATAGGCTCTGTGGCCTGGGAATTGCATCTCTCTCAGGAGTGTAATGGGCTGGGCTGGAAAGACAAGCACCAAGACACAGATAGATGGGGAGATTCTGTGGTCAAGAGACAAATTTTTTGGTTTCCCTAATACTCTGGAGAAAACTGATGGTGTCTTTTTGGCTGCCATTGGCCCCAGATCACAAACCATCTTGAGTACTGGGGCCTCGACAGCTTGTGCTTGCATGACCATCTGATTTCCTAGGCTGGGTCTCCGTGTTTACTGGGAAAAGTGCTTCTCAGGCAAATGGCCCTATGCCTTTCCCCCTGGTGGGTGACTTGCAGAGAGCTAGGACATGGCTCACTCTGGCATACTGAGGCGTCATGGCTACCAAACCCCAGCCCTGCAGGGCACAGACCCTGCTTCTCCTTGTAGGCAAATCTCATTCATCCTCGAGGGCTCATTTCAAAGCCACCTCCGCCGTGAACACTTATCATTTCTCTAAATTCATGGAGTACTTACTTTGGTCCAACGCCCATTTTTGTCTTGGTCTTCAGTGCCTCAGCCAGCCCATCCCATCTTCTTGACTACACTGAGGTTCTCAACAGCCTGGGCTGTGTCTTACTTATCTTAGTGTGTCTTCTCTGTCTTCTTTCCACCCCAGAACCCTCAGAACAGTGCCATGCTCATGGTAGGCTCTTAGAAAAAGAGGTGGTTGTTTTTGATGATAACAGTGGCTTTTAGGACAGATTTTTACCATGATTACCAACGTCCTACACCATGGGACCCCGTTTTCTCTCCAGCCTCATCTCTGGCACTTTTCCCTTCGCTGGCTGCATTCCAGCCACGTGGGCCTCTGTCAACTCTCAGAGGCTGTTTCATTCCAGGATATGCTGTCTGTCTGCAATGCTCCTCCCTCTTCTGCTGGTTAACTTCTCACCATCCTTCCAATCTCAGCCAAATATCACCTCCTCAGGGAAGCCCTCTTTCTCCAGTCTGGGTTGAAATGCTTTGTTAGAACCTCCTGTACAGTCCTTTTCCTTTGCTGAATACAAAGCTCTGAGCCTCCCTGGGCCTCTGCACAGATAGCGTGACAGTTTTATTGTCTGTCTGCCCCACTCAAAGAGCTAACATCCCCCCATTTGCCCACCAGGTGGCTGGACAAGGACAAGGACGATGGGCAGCTGGTCCGAGAATTGCTGCCCAGTGACAGCAATGCGACGCTGAAGAGTAAGTTGTCCTGACGACCAGGTGGTAGGTGTACTCCTGTCGAGACACAGACCCTGCCTCAGTGAAACAGAAGCAAGCCCTTCAGGAAAACACATGCCCTCCATTTCATTTCATGGAGGCAGCCCAGGGAGGGTGGAGAGGAAGGGCTATAAGGGAGCGTCTGGAAATTTCTTGTGTGTCTGTGCACAGTTTCTTTGTGGCCTCAGGTGTGAGGCCGTGGATGCATATAGGTCAACGAGAATGACAAGAACAGCAACGCTAGCTGCTGCCGTCAAGCACTGGGGGTACCTGTCACTCAGGCCTTGTGAGGAGAAACACAAGTTTGAAGGGGCTGTAGAAGGAGGACTTTTTAAAAAAATGTCAAGTATTGTCCTGGAGGCCTTATAGTTTTCCTTATTGGTGTTATTTCTTCAAGTGTCTTGGTTTGATCTTGATCTTTATGCAAAATTTAAAATGAATTTATCTTCAGAACCTGCAACGATACTCATGTTTATCATTTATTATCTCATTTGAGCCCTGCAATAACCCCAGAAGATAAGCAAATCTGATGATGTCCATTTGTCAGATGGAGAAACTGAGATCTGGAGGGGCTAAAGATATTTAGATCTGATCTTTCCTAAGATCAGATTGCAGAGTTGGAACAGTGTCCAGTCTCTGGACTCAGAATTGTAGTATTTAAGAGCTGGGAAGGACCTTACGAGGTGAGGTGACCCTTGCCTGTGGTAAAGGGACCCCCAGTGCATCAAGGTCTGCTCTTCCCACTCCAGCAAGCTCCTGCTCCACCCTACCCCCTGTTCCCAAGTCAGAGCCTTTGAAAGGGTTTAGATAGAAAATGGTATGAGGGAGAGGTCTTCTCAGTTCCTGCTACATTTTTTAACAAGAAGGGCAGAAGCCATTTCTTCAAGTGCCCTTGGATGTCTCTGGTGGAGCTGATCTGGACCATCCCCACAGGTCTGGCCTTTCCCAGGGCCTGACCAGTCTGTGGGGCTGACCCTTCAGGCAAGGTGTGCTCCACTGACTTTCCCCAGGTCTTTCTGCCCAGTGGGAAGACCTTGTGGTAGCAGTGAGTGGAGGGCCTGGAAATGAGCATCACTCACCATCTCAATGCTTCTTCCTCTTTCCCCAAGACACATGCCCTGGAACAAGCCTGAGGACTTTGGGTCTCGGCTCTTGTTGTTCCAGGACTCACATTTTCCTGAGACCTTTTTATCCTTGCACACAGATGATACAGATCTTTCTGGCTGATAAAATGGAGTGACATCTGCATGGAGTCACAGTTAAAAGCAGGGGCTTTAGGTCCACATTAGGATTTCACTCCTGGCTGTTGCCATCTTGCACCAAACACATGACGTCTGATTCCTCACCTGCAAAACTGAGATCAGAACACTTAGCAATACTGTGTATATAATGTGCTAAACACTGTCTAGAAAGGTTGGTGCTCTCTTTGCCTCAGTTTCCTTGTCCATCAGAAGAGAAGCTGGACCAGGTGATTGCTAGAGATCCTTTCAGTCTTTCAAATTTTGGTGTTCTTGCCTATGATTTGCACACTTTCTTTTTCCTGGTGCATTCACACATATTCCGGAACAGGCAGGAAACCTGTTAGACTTCCGATTTTGTAATGAGGAGGCTCCACAAAGAGGGAGAGAGCCCCTTTTCCAAGTCACAGGGCTACTGGGAGAGAGTGGGAGCCCAGTTTCTTGCCTCCCGACCTGTGCCGCCTCCCCGGCTGCAGACTGCCCTTCTGCTCCTGCACTCTGCTCCTAGTCTCCCGCCCTGCACTAACCCCCCTTCCTCCCTCTGCCTTGGACTGTGCAGACTTTCGCTATCACATCAGCTTGAAGACCGGGGACATCTCTGGAGCCAGCACAGATTCTCGAGTCTACATCAAGCTCTACGGGGATAAATCTGACACCATTAAGCAAGTTCTTCTTGTCTCTGACAACAACCTCAAAGACTGTTTTGAACGTGGTCGGGTGGATGAGTTCACTCTTGAGACCCTGAACATTGGAACTGTAAGTCTCCTTTGCAAGATCACGTGACACCATCTCACCCGTTCCCCTACATACATCCACACACATGTCCACACAAACACATGTACACACATTCACACACTAATGTACACAGAGGTGAGCCCATTCTGAAGAAAAATAATGTCCACTTGAAGCTTGTTAGTGAGGTGTGTTGTTTTCCAGCTGCGACTTGGAGCAGCTGAGCATATGTGAACAGTGCTTTAGCTCCCAAAGTCTCTTTTGGGTGTATTTTTAGGGGCTTTACTCCCAACATTTTGTTTATCTACATAGCCAGGACCAACGTACCTGAGTCACAAACACTGGAAAAGGGGTCACTGGGTGTAAAGCTACACATCTATGCCGATTGTCGGGTTACAGCAATAGCTACACTAAAGCCAAAACGTTTCATTATTTTAGTTATACTAAGTCCCCATTTGTGTTGTCAGGGCCAGGGCTCAGGCCCTTCAAACCCATTGTACAGACTGGGTCACCAGACTCCTCACATGCCAGGCTAGGTCACCAGACCCCTCACATGGAGGTCTATGCTAGGTAATTGGGAAAGATCCTGGGAGCTGTTGGCAGATGACATGAGCTCAGTCAGCAGCAGCAGCAGCAGTGGTGGCTTCTCGGGGCATCCCAGGGGCAGGGGGCACTGTGGATCAGAGCTGCTAGTCCTTTATACTTAAGTCCATAACCCAGGACACCTGGGTGCACATGTGCAATTACATTAGACAATAACAAAGGGACACCTGGGTGCACGTGCATATTTACATCAAATGCTCGGCAAGATTCTGAACATCTGAGGGGCCCTGACCATTTTCCTATATTTTCTCTACACTGGGTATGGTGAAGGAAAAGAGAAGAAGCAAGGACTGAAAAGAGGAGCTGAAAATACTTCCCACCTGTGCACCAGAATATGCCCAGGAAGCTTGTTTGGGTGCTCTCTTCCGGGCATACCCGAGAGATTCTGCCTTAGGAGATGGGACCCAAGAGTCTCCATCTATCAAGGCTCCAGGTGGCCCTGTCATAACAAGTCTGAGCACTTCACCAAAGATAAACAAAGCTGAACACTAAAGTGGACAGACTTTAATCAGTAATATACTACTGTAATAGGGAAAATATTCCACAGTGAACTGAACTCAATTGATTTGTGCAGAGGTTTACAAGGCATTTTAAAGGGAGAACGAGGGAATAGGATGAGGGTGAACAGGGGCTTCAAAGAGTCAGAGAAGTGAAAAACCACAGAAAGCAGTAAGATGGAGGTGGGTCTGTGTGACACACATCTGGGTTTGCTAACGAGCCCTTATCAGAGCTGGGCTCCTGCCCTTCCTCGGAGGCTGAGAGACAGGGACCCCACCTTCAACTTAGCCTGAACCAACAGTAAAATCATTTAGTAGCCTTGTGTTTTCTCAGGCAGGCACCTTAAGGGGGTTAGGGTCATCCTAGGGATGTGGCCTTGAGCTGTTAGAAACTATGTTATTGTTTCGTCCAAGTCTTTATAGGCCAAGTTTGAGGCTTAGTCAAGAAAGGGCTCAGGAGACTGGCTAGACGTTGGTCAAGGTGAGAATATTTATTGATTTCACCTGGAGAAACATAGATCTAAATCCTGGATTTGAGCACTGAGGATGTCTCCAGAAATATGGGCTGAGATTTGTTACCACCCGCCCTTCTCAGAGTGTGGCTTGGTAGAAACCGAGAAGGTAACGAGTTTGTCTCCAACCTTCTCTTTCCTGCTCCTCCCTCGCTGTGAGCTCTGCCCTATTTCAGGCACTCTGGGCCCTGGAAATCTCTTCTCCCATCAAAACTCACTCTGGGGAGAGATCTCATGTCAACCATTTATACCTTGAAGTTAGAAAGCTTAGATGAAGGTTTTCCTGGGTCACAGTGTGTTTACATTTAAGCTTAATGAATAATGGTAGAGTGAAAATGCAGTTCCCTTTACTAAAGGATTTCTGGCAGCAGCCAACAGATAAATGAGCCATCTGAGGGGAGGAGGTGGCGGTAGGAGAGTGTTTAGGCCCTTCCTTCTGTTTCTGAAAGCCCCTCAACAAGCAGTGTAGCCAAGAGGTTGGGAGCCTGGGCTCTGGCTACCAACTGCCTCTTCTGAGACCCAGCATTTTCACTTACCTCTCTTGTGCAGTTACTTAACTTCTGTTTGCCTCAGTTTTCTCATTCACAACAACAGGGGATCCTAATGAGATTGTTAGTAACAGCCACATGCTCATAGTAAGTACTAAATAAATCTGTTCAACAATTACTCTATGTTAGGTGCAAAGTGTTATAGAAAAGAAAGATAGTCCTGGCCACAGGGAGCTTCCAGTCATACCAGGTAGAAGACACTGGCCTCTGTCTTTACTCTTTCCTGATCCCTCTCCAGTACTTTCATAGTCCCAGCACCACAGAAAGACAATGAAACTCTCCTCTGTCACTTGGCATGCACTCAAATGGCTTTCAGACTTTGTAACTTAGCGGTTTCATTCTGACTGTTCCAGGAGACTGGGCTACATGCACTCAGCTGTGACAGTTTCCATTACCAGCTACAAAGAGGCACTTAGTACTTGGAAGAGAGAGAGCAGGGCTCACATGGACAGTTTTCTATATCTGGCCTTTTGGCACCAGACTCATGCCTAGCATCACCCCTGCAAATCATCACAGAGAGAATCTCAGGGCTGGAAGGGCTCTCAAAGGCCATCTGCTAATTCCATCTGATGTTAAAATGGCCCTGTCTGAGGTATTTCAAAAAAAAACATAAAAGCAATTTGAACACTGAAAAGCTAAATACATGTAAAGATGGTGATATGATCATCTTCACTCTCATTTATGTTACCTATGGGCAAAGATGTTAAAATGTAAAATAGCAAAGCAAGCGGACTCTAGAATAGACTATAGACCATTAGCAAAAGAAAGATGTTCTCAGGTCCAGGAGTGAGAGGAAGAATTGGATACAGAACCACAGTGCCCCGAGAGGTTGTCTGCATATTCTGTCACCTGCAAGATGGCTATGCCAAAGAAGATATAGAGAAATATGTACAATAGTGTATTGTTTAAAACAAAATCAAACCAAAAGCAAATTAAACAAGACCAAATTGATAACACAGTTATCAGAAGGTGAGCATAAACATTTTGATTACAGTCATGTGTTGCTTAATGACAGGGATACATTCTGAGAAATGAGTCGTTAGGTGATTTCGTCATTGTGCGAACATCACAGAGTGTACTTACTTACACAAACTTAGATGTATAGCCTACGACATATCTAGGCTATAGATATGGCCTATGGCTTCTAGGCTACAAACCTGTACATCACGTTATTGCACTGAATACAGCAGGCTATTATAATACAATGGTAAGTATTTGTGTATCTAAACATATCTAAACAGAGAAACATACAGTAAAAATACGGTATTATCATCTTATAGGACCACCACTGTACATACAGTCTGTTGTTAACACAAACGTTATGCGGCCCATGAACCTATTTGCTTTCCCATGCGGCTACAAACTAACATTATTAAGTACGTGCTGGAGCCTTTAAAGTTCACACCACATCTGCTCCCCCACTTCCTTCTCACAACTGTCCCGGGAAATATGCTGGACAAAGATGAGTGAGTGGAGTCTTCAGCCAGAAGTGAGGCCCCAGCTCCCCAGCTGGGTGATGGCAGGGACACTACTGGGACCCAACCTCTCCTGCATAGCCCCCTCTTCTGGGGAACTGGAGACCTGGGTTAAGGGGAGCTGTTTGTGCTGGTGTTCAGGGAGGTAGGGATGCGGGCATGGAGGTTTCTATGAACTGGTTCCTTGCTCACCCTCATCTGGTTTCCTTTCAGATCAACAGGCTGGTGATTGGGCACGACAGCACTGGCATACATGCAGGCTGGTTCCTGGGCAGCGTCCAGATCCGTGTGCCCCGCCAAGGCAAGCAGTACACCTTTCCTGCCAACCGCTGGCTGGACAAGAACCAGGCTGATGGGCGCCTGGAGGTCGAGCTCTATCCCAGCGAGGTCGTGGAGATCCAGAAATGTATGGAGGAGGCCGTGGTGGGGCCATCACATTGTTTCCCTGTGGATGGGGCCATGGGGAAGCAGGAGGGACTATGGGGCCAGTTGGGTCTTATCTCCATATGGTGGTGATGGTGGAACCTGCAGGGAGATTATGGGGGCTTCCAATTGCTTCTGGCACCATGGTTCTAGGAGGTAAAGAAGGGCTCATTTTACAGATGGGGAAACTGAGAACCCAATGGATAAAACATTTTTTTCTGGGATAAGAGCAGCAAATGACTTTATTAGGAAGTGTACATTCTCAACCCTGTGTAGGACAGAAGTTTGAGACATCATCTGTGTCTTCCCCTGGGAAGATTGGCTAAGGAGATAAAACTCTTTATTCATTCATTTATTCAGTAAATATAGATTGAGGGTTTCTCTGTGCCAGCATGGGTCTGGGCTTTATGGAGGCATCCCTGAGCAAAATAGACAAAGCCCTGCTCCCGCAGACCCTACTACGTTCCACCAGGGGAGACAAACAATAAATGTATGATAGTAACAACTAAGAGCTATAAAGAAGATGATTCAGGACAAAGGGTTAGCAGTGGTACAGGTAGAGGACCTTTTTGGCCAGGGCGGTGACATTTCAAAGGAGGTGGAGTTCAAGATGATCTGATACCCATTGCACATGATGTGAGAGACATAGATCGTGCTAGGGGTCAGAGACAGTAGAGGTTACCTGGAGGGTGGGGAAGACAGTGGGGCCAAAACCTGGCTGGAGAACTTTCCTTCCCTCACCTCTGCATTTCTACATCTATTTTGAAAGCAACTGCCTGGGGCTCACTTCCACAGGAAGCTTCTCTGAGAAGGAACCCAATACCAAGTCACCTCTCCCTCCTCCAGAGCTCTTGGTATCTTCCCAATCAACCTAGACGTTCCTTGAGGGTGGTGTCTTATGCACATGCTTTGTAATGGCCCCCACCAGTGTGAGAATCAACTCCTCCCCTCCTTTTATAAATCAAAACTTGATTTCCATCAGAGTAATACAGGTACTAGTCAAGAAGATAAAGATTAAAAAACAATAGTTCCCTTACCTACCTCTTCCCCTTGACCCATCCTCTTCTTCAGAGGTAACACCTTTAATTACTTTTGATTTTTCCTCTGAAATTTAGCTCCATATTTTTTAAATAACATGCTTATCAATTTTTTTATTTTGTCAGTCTTAGACATAATCTATTTTTTTCCTACTTTGGAAGAGAAGGCTTTAGCTCTTTTCACATGAATGGACACCTGCATGGGCTTGTGTGTGCTTGTGTGTACACACACACACATGCACACACACACATGTACTTTCCCTCCTTCCAGCCTTCAGTATAATTAAACCAATATTCAATTTTTACATTATTATGACTATGTAAATTTTATTCACTGCTGAGTCACCTGCTGTATGATGATTGAATTTCATTTTCTATACAAATTTTGGGGTTTTTTTCTAGAGTTAATAATAATCTCACTTTTTCATTTGTATAGTTATGTCTATACCCATCGCTGTCTGTTAGTCTGCTAGTGCTGCCATAAGAAAATAGCTCCCTGGCTTGCAGATGGCTGCCTTTCACTGCGTTCTCACATGGTATCTTCTCATTGTGTGCACATCACTGGTGTCTCTCTGTGTCCAAGTTTCCTTTTCTTTTGAGGGCACCAGTCAGATTGGATTAGGGCCCACTATAAGGGTCTTATTTAAATGTAATCATCTCTTTAAAGGCCTTGTCTCCAAATATATTTATATTCTGAGCTACTGGGTGTTAGTGCTTCAAGATAGAATTTGGGGGTGGAGAGGACACAATTCAGCTCATAACACTGTCTTACCTCCACATCCCTAGTAGAACTAAAATTCTTTTCATATGTTCAAACCCAACAGGAATTCTGGTGGTTTCCTCCCTACCTTCCCCTTCCCCCTCAAGCATTCTTTTTGGAGCCTTCCATTGTCCTGCTTGCTAGGCTGCCATGCAGCTGTCTTTTGGGGACTCCCTTTTTACCATCTTTTTGGAAATCTTTCTTTTATCTCATGGGTTGCATCTGATGTTTCCTGGATTCCATGTCTTCCTCTTCTTTGGTTATTCCCTCATTTTAGTAGAGCACATTCTTCACTAATAGCTTTCTGAGCAAAAGTGCATAAAAGATAAATGCCAAGACCTTACATGTCTGCAAGTGTCTTTAGTCAACTCACAATTTTTAATGGCTTAACTCGTTACAGAATCCTGATTTAGAACTTATTTTCCTTTAGAGTTGTAAGAGTATTGTTCTACCATCTTCTACTAGCTTGCAGTGTTGCAGTTTAAAAGTCAGATGTTTCTGCTATCCAACTCTGATTTTTTTCTCTTTAAAAGCTTTAAGACTCTGTTTTCATCCCTGACATTCGGAAATTTCATAATGCTCTCGCTGCTTTTTGTAATTTTACTTTTATTTATTGCTCTGGAACTAATGGGCTCTTTCAATCTGGAAGCTTTTTTTTTTTAGTTCTGGAACTTTTGGGGGGGGTATTATTTCTCTGACAATTTCTAACTCTATATTTCCTTTGTTTTCTCTAGAACTAAACTCTTAATTAGATATTGGACTTCCTCTGATTTTCTTACCCTTTTTCTGTTCTTGGGGAATTTCCTTTTTGTTTTTTGTAGCTGTCCTTGACATTATCCTTTCTGTTGAATATTTTATTTCAGATCACCATATTTTAATTTCTAGGAACTAGTTCTTATTCTTTGAATGCTCATCATTATCTTTTAAAATTTTGTATAATCCTGACCACCTGTTGGCCTGAGAACTGAGGGAGGTGAGGAAGTCGAGGTTCCTCTCCATTCAGAATGCCAGCTTTCATGAATCCCCCTGTTGTCCATTCCCCATCCCACCCTCACTCTTAACTGAGCCTAGTATCCCTAGTCTAACCTCTTCAGGCTCTCAGCTAGTCTTCTTATTTTCAGACCCCAACTTCTCATTACCGTAAATGAAAGATCATCTTATTGAAAGTAACAGTCTTTACTCAAAAAAAAAAACCTGAGAGGGCAAGTCTTGTCACAATCACATTGAAAAAATATGGTCCCCCAGTTCTGGAAGATGTTTTGCTCTCCATTGGGAAGTGCCCTCTGCAGTGCATACATGTAACACATTTACACCTTCTAACATCTTGATGAAGTATTACTTCAAAATATAAACAACTCTCTGAGTGTAAAGTATATGTTGATATCACCTGAAAGGTGCCTATATTTAAGTGAACACTATAGTTCAAACTCTTTGTCCTTTACCGAAAATAAGGAAGAGAAACAAATACACAGCATTTGCTTCTTTCTGCCAAATGGTATCTGCTCAGGGTAGTGTCTTAGGCTGTTCTGTGATGCCATAACAGAATACCATAGACTGGGTAATTTACACTGAACAGAAATTTATTGGCTCACAGTTCTGGAGGCTGGGAAGTCTAACATCAAGGTGCCAGCATCTGGCAAAGACCTTCTGGCTGCGTTATAACATGGTGGAAGGTGAGAGGGCAAGAGAGCAAGAGGGGGCCGAACTCGCTCTTTTATAACAACACCAGTCCCTCCCATGGAGATGAAACACGCATGGCCTAACTCCTCTTAAAGGTACCACCTCCTAATACTGTTACAATGGCAATTAAATTTCAACATGGGTTTGGATGGGGCAAACATTCAAACTATAGCAGGTGAACACACAGCAGGGAGCTCCAGCTGGTATATTGACTTCTCCTCATTCCTGGTACCCAAGGACACACACAGTGCAGTGGGTGACTGGGCACTGGAGTCTGATTGGTTAAGTATGCCATTTCTACTACCTATTCAATTCCTCTAAGCCTCAGTTTGTCCACCTGCAAAATGGGAATGAACGTACTTGTTGATGGTGTTGAGGAGACAATTAGATAATGCCTGTGAAGCACCAGGCACATAGAACAGAGGAACGTTTGCTTTGTTATTATCATTGTTACTATCACTAAATGTTCCATTTCTCCTACATGTGCATCCAGTGGTCCACTATGAGGTTGAGGTTTGGACGGGGGATGTGGGTGGTGCTGGCACCACTTCCCGAGTCTACATGCAAATCTATGGTGAGGAAGGCAAGACTGAAGTTCTCTTCCTCTCCAGCCGCTCCAAAGTTTTTGATCGGGCATCCAGGGACACATTCCAGGTGTGTGGGGTAAGGCCACGGGTGTCAACAGAGGGCCCAGTGGATGCCAGGAGGGTCTCCTGGATGTTCTTAGTTCTTCAGCCAACACTTCCTCAAGAATGGGGTGCCTCCCTCCTGCTGGGTGGAAAATGCTTCCTCTCTCCCGACCCAAGTTTTTGGCCTGAAAGTGAAAAGTTTGGAGCAGATCAGTAGTTCTCAGCCCCAGCCTCATGTTAGAATCACCCGGGGAGCTTAAGAAAAGAGTGCCTCCTGGTCCACACCCGAGACCGGTCAAATCAGAATCTAGGGGTGGGATGTGTCTCCTGTGCATGCTTTTAAAAGCTCTACCAGTGATACTAACATGCTGCTGATTCTGAGAACTGCTAGAGTGGTTGATTCTAATTTAGCCAAAGGTGGCACTAGGGCCCAGGTCCTTCCACCCAATCCCAGCCCTTCGGCCTCTGATTCTACTGTTCTCTCAGGCCTGATGACAGGGCATTGGGCAGGACACTGCTTCTCAGGAAGGAGAGTGGGAGACTTTGGAGTTCCATGGCGGCATTCTGAGTGCTCCAGGCCTCCTCTCTTCCCTTTGCAAGTCTTTGAATAGAAGGAAAAAAGAGATGAGAATGTGAGCATGTTGTTGGCGGGAGAGGAGAATGCAAGAGTAGTGCCACTTGGAGGACACATGGGTGTTTTACGTTGGACACAAGTGTGTGTGCATGTATGTGCATGTGTGTGCATGTGGGTGTGTCCATCTGCAGATATGTGTATGCAGGGAGCATGGTCATGCTGGATGCTCTAGGAGTGTTTGGGTGCTGTGAGCATCGTGGCCTCTGGTGAAGATCCTTACCCAGTGCCCACTGGAGAAGGTCCTGGCTGAATAGGACCTGGGCCAGGGTCACAGGTGTCTGGAACATTAGAGCTAGAGTGGACCTCATTGAGTCAAATGACCTCTTAGACTGCTGAGGAGGCAGAGGCCCTTGTATTGTATCTCTCTGAGCCTCAGCTTCTTCGTCAGTTAAAACCCAGCTTATATCTGCCTGGCCAGCTTCATAGTTGCTGAAATGACCAAAAGAATCAATGTCAGGGAACGCACTTGGAAAATTGTGGCCAGTTATGAGGATGTAACTAAGTAAAGCATCTTCTGAAGGTGGAGGCGGCAAGCAGGCCCCCTTGGAGGGGTTGGCTGCAGGGGTGCCATGGCCTGGGAAATGCTGGAGAGGTGAGCTAACGTGCTGAAGAAGTGACTTACCAGGTCTGGCATCCATCCCCTAAGTAGCTGAGAAGGATAAATTCTGCTTTCCCCAGCAGCTCTGGGCTCCATCTTCGCTGGTAGTTTTCCTGCAAGGGTAGATTGGCTGCAATGTGGATTCATAAATAAGAGGTCAGAAGACCTGAGTTCTCATCTAGGTCTGGACTGGAATTGTGGGACATTGAGTAACTCATGGGACAGCCCTGGGCCTCAGTTTCCCCTGGCACTCATGTGGAAGAACCAGTGGGACAGGGCTTTGAGAAGTGTCAAACACCCAGATAGGGGCTCATCCACATTGAGGAGCCTACGAGGAGCCTGACTAGCAAGGATCCCACACAAGCCGTTCCCTGAGTTCTGCAGGGGCCAGATCTTACCTCAGTGTGGGTCCTTCCTCAGAGCGTGGGGCTCAGGACAGAATGGGTGAGGAAGCCATCAGCACTGCCCTTGGAGCCAGTTGCCTACTGTACCCAGTGGGGGAGAGGCACAAAATGATGGTTCTTGCCCTTAAGAAACTCATGGCTGAGTGGGCAGACACCAGCTCGTGAGGGCAAAGAGGGCATCCAGGCCAGGCCAGAACCAGAGCTAAGCTCTGAGCCCCCTCTGAGCTCTTGGGGAAGGGGACAGGCAGGCAGGCTGAGACCAGGTGCCTGGGAGGGGCCTGGGACCTCTAGGGGCATGGGTGAGATTTTGTTTTTGAAAAATAACACATTTTTTTCTTATTACTAAAGTTATATATGTTTAATATTGAAAAATTTTGGAAAGAACACAGAAGAACAGAGCAGAGTAAAAAAAAAAAAAAAAGGTAGTGAAACACAGGAATCTGAATGAATAAGTTTTAGTTAGGGGTAGAGGAGGGAATAAAGCCAGGCCACGTGAGGGACTGCAGGAGCAAAGATCGGAAAATAGTAATGAGAGTGTGTGTGCATGTGTGTGAGAGTGTGTGCGTGTGTGCGTGTGTATGTGTGTGAGAGCGTGTGTGCGTGTGTGTGCACGTGTGTGTGAGAGTGCATGTGCGTGTGTGTGTGCGCACGCATGCATGTGTGTGTGCACGTGTGTGAGTGTGTGTGTACATGCGTGTGCGCATGCGTGTGTGTGTGAGAGAGTGTGTATGTTTGAGAGAAAGAGAAACAGGGAGATCAGTTTGACCTCTGTGGAGTTAGAAGGAAATAAGTTTGGGTGGAGGCTGGGGCCAGGCCAGCGGAACCAGTCTGGGTGTGATCAGAGAGAGGGAGCAGGTGGAGGCTTCTGAGCACAGACACCCCGAGCCCCTCCACCCTGTAGCTCAGCACACAGGTCCTGTGCCCAGCTGTGCAGGGGAGGCAGGGAGGATGCCAGGGGCCAGCCCAGCCACTGCCCTGCACTTTGCACAGCTGGAGGCAGCGGATGTGGGTGAGATCTACAAGATCCGGCTCGGGCACACGGGTGAGGGCTTCGGGCCCAGCTGGTTCGTGGACACAGTGTGGCTGCGGCACCTGGTGGTGCGGGAGGTGGACCTCACGCCCGAGGAGGAGGCCCGGAAGAAGAAAGAGAAGGACAAGCTGCGGCAGCTGCTCAAGAAGGAGCGGCTGAAGGCCAAGCTACAGAGGAAGAAGAAGAGGAAGAAAGGCAGCGATGAGGAGGATGAGGGGGACGAGGAGGACGAGTCTTCATCAGAGGAGGAGGAGGAGGAGACCGAGGAGGAGGAGGAACAGGAGGAGTTTGGGCCAGGGATGCAGGAGGTGATTGAGCAGTACAAGTTCGATGCCCACCGCTGGCTGGCCCGGGGCAAGGAAGACAATGAACTTGTCGTGGAGCTGGTGCCGGCTGGCCGGCCGGGTCCTGAGTGTAAGCCTGACGAGGGGTCAGACAGTTTCCTTAAGGGGGGCCCAATAGGGACAGAGGTGCTTAGATTTCCCTGCTATGGAGGCCAAATTGGTGCCGAATAGGTGGGAACCCACCATGGTTTCCAAATAGCTCTCCTGGCCTCCCTCTGAAATGCCACCATTGACGGTTCTGTTTGGGGTTAAGCACTGGCCTTGTCCTGAGGCTCTTAGGAGGAAACAATGAGTTTGGGAGCAGCCTTGATATAACTCGATAAAACTAAGCGTGGGGACATACAGTAGGAAGGTTGCTGAGGCCAAATGTTGCCTCTTGTCTCCATGGTGAAGGGAAGTCTTGGGTTAGGAGGAGGGGCGGTTTCAGTACCTGGTTAGTGCAGATGTATCCATAGATCCTTCCTGCTCCCAGGAGCTGCTGCATCTGAGAGGCTGTGCCTCAGGCCCACCCTGTGGCCCTGGTGTCCTCAAGCCTGCATCTTTCTGTGTCTCCAGCCAACACCTATGAGGTCCAGGTGATCACAGGGAATGTGCCCAAGGCCGGCACTGATGCCAACGTCTACCTGACCATCTACGGCGAGGAGTATGGGGACACAGGCGAGCGGCCCCTGAAGAAGTCAGACAAGTCCAACAAGTTTGAGCAGGGGCAGGTAGAGTGAGGGTCTCTGGCCCCTGGGCAGGTGGTTGGGACTCAGATATGGGGGGTGGTGCCCTCTGGTGATTCCCACGGCGGCTCCCCCCAGCACAGTGCCTGCTGTATGCCCAGCAGTGTGCTTTGGTGACTCTAACCAGGCTTTTTGGCAGCACCACCTCTGTAAACACTGGTGCTTTGTGGTGGGTGGTGAGAAAAGTACAGGTGGAGCTCCAGCTCCACGGAGACTGCAGGGTAGCTGACTCACAGGAACAAGCAGAGAAAAGTGCCAGGTAGTAGATGCTCAGGCGCTGAGCAGATGGAAGTTCAAGGTGGAAGTGCTCACTGTAGGATGGCGCCTGGGGAAATCTTGGTGGGAAGGAGCAAAAAACTGGGCTGTGGCAGATTAGTACGGTGTAGATGTGTAAAGATGACCATGAAAGATGTTCTCAGAAGACGGGACCACATGAGCAAATATGCAGAAGTGGAAATGTGGAAGGCCGGTCTGAGGACAGCGAGTCTTCCAGCTGAGCTGTGATTAGTGCTGAGCCATAGTGGATAAGCTTGGATAAGACCAATGCAGCATGGGGGTGGGAAGGGCACAAGAGGCTTGAAAGTCAGGCTTGAAGCCTAGACTGTGTCCTGAGGTAGTGGGAGCCATGAATGAAATGTGCCTCCCTCTTCCAGGTGTAGTGGGAAAGCATGAGAAATAAGGCGTCATCTTCGTCCTACAAGATTTTACTATATCCCCTCACTAGAAGATCATCCCCTATCTCATCCTTCCCATTCCTGCCCCCATCCCAAAGCCAGGTTCTCTCATCAACACAAAGAAAGAAAAAAATAAGCCAAATCCATCAGAATACTTCCAGGCTCATTGCTTGATTTACTTGTATTTCAGAGGCCTTTACTTTTTCTTTCAACACTCCCTCCCATGACTTGTGGATCAGGACTTATTTCTTCCTTTCTTTAAAAATTATAACAACCATCATCCTGGATAGGAAAAAAAAAATAGTAACCAGTACAACTGGTGAAATCTGAATATGGACTATACATTAGAGACTAGTGTTGTGTTGACGTTAAGTTTCCTGAATTTGTTCATTGTGTTGTGGTTACATGAGAATGTCCTTGTTCTTAGGAAATCCATGTTGAAGTACTTCAGGGCGAAGGATTATGGTATCTCCTACTTATTTTCAAATGCTTCAAAAAAAAATAGAGAAAGTAATAGAGAAAAGAGAGAGAATGACAAACAAATGTTGTAAATCACTGCGGAATTTAAGTAAAAGTGAACAAAATTTCATTGTACTATTTCTGCAAGTTTTTTGTGGATTTGAAATCTTTTTCAAAATAAAGAGTTAAAAAAGTTATAGCCAAGAAGACCCCAGTCACTTATCAAGTTTAGTCTCGCCTGCTTCCCGCAGTGCACATAGTGGCTCACAGACATTTGTGTAGCTCACATTCCATCTTCCCCCTGCATGGTAGGCAGGTCCAAGTCTTCCATTTCTGTCCATCACTTTGGATTTGCACAGGACTGGTTCATAGCAGATGCTTAAGAAAGACTTGTGGTTGCAGGATATTATGCGCACGTGTGCACACACAAGCACAGGGTCTCAGTGCACACTCCCTCCCACCCCCGCCCCACATGCATCACAAATGCAGGCTTCCAACCAACCTGTGCTTCCGTCTCACAGTCACCTTCTCCCTTCCTCTCCCCCTACCTTCCTGAGCACAATGACAGTAAGAAGATCCTCTGGCAGGGGCAAGTTAGAAAAAAAAAACACTAGTGCAGACCAAACACCAGACTAACGAGCTGCAGTTTCCATCGTCCCCACCCCTGGATGCTTTGGGTCTTATGCTCAGCCTCTGGTTGCTCAGGTCCTTGGGAGGGTGGAGCTGATGGCCTGGTGGGGAGACAGTGGGTCTCACTCCTCTGAGTCCTGCCCTGGCCCTTTCCAGACAGACACCTTCACCGTCTATGCCATTGACCTGGGGCCCCTGACCAAGATTCGGATTCGCCACGATAACTCAGGCAACAGACCAGGCTGGTTCCTGGACAGAATAGACATCACTGACATGAACAACGAGATCACGTGAGTGGGGCTGGGGGAGAGGGAGGTCAGGGGGCCTGAGTTGAGGAAGCACCATGCCTGCCATGAAGACAGTCCTGGAAAGAGAACTGAGGGTGGGTTGGCTGTGATGTCTGAGGGTGAGGATGGGTTGTCCATGACATCTGAGGGGAGGGTGGGCTAGGTGATGTGTGAGGATGAGGGTGGGCTGGCTGTATTGCCTGTCATGGCCACCAGGGTCGGTTTGGCCCATGTAGCAGACATTCCCCTTCCCTCTCACTGGGCAGTCCCCAGAGCCTCTTGCCCTGTCAGGTGACAGTCTGGTAGACCATCCAATCCAGCAGCTCTTGAGGTCCATCAATTCAGAGAGGTCAGATTTTCAATCCCTGTCAGACCTTCATTGGCCCCATCTCCATGCTTAGCTTGCCCGTAAGTCTCTCCACGAATAAAGCAACTCCCAGGGCACTATGCTAATGTTCTAGACTAGGGATCAGCAAATATTTTCCGTAAAGTCTGGACAGTAAATATTTGAGTCCTTGCAGACCATTTGTTCTCTGTAGCCACAACTCTGGTTGGTGTAGCACAAAAGCAGCCGTGGATAATACCTAAATGATTGGGCATGGCTGTGTTCCAACAAAACTTTACTTATGGACACTGAAATTGGAATTGTATGTAAGTTTCTCATATCACAAAACATCTTTCTTTAGATTTTTTTTCTACCATTTAAAAATCTACAACCTCTGAAAAGTTAAAAAAAAAAAAAGAAAGAAAGAAAAAAGAAAGGCAGGGGCCGGCCCGGTGGCGCACTGCTACAGTGCGCCGCTTGGGAGTGTGGCATCGCTCCCGCCGAGGGTTTGGATCCCACATACAGACCGGTTCCCGCTCACTGGCTGAGCACGGGGCGGGCGCAGCACCGAGGGTTGTGATCCCGTTGCCGGTCCCGGTCCGGTACGGGCGCGACACTGAGGGTTGCGGTCCGTTGCCAGACACGAAAAAAGACAAAAAGGAAAAAAAAAAAGAAAGAAAGAAAAAAGAAAGGCAGGGGCCGGCCCGGTGGCGCACTGCTACAGTGCGCCGCTTGGGAGTGTGGCATCGCTCCCGCCGAGGGTTTGGATCCCACATACAGACCGGTTCCCGCTCACTGGCTGAGCACGGGGCGGGCGCAGCACCGAGGGTTGTGATCCCGTTGCCGGTCCCGGTCCGGTACGGGCGCGACACTGAGGGTTGCGGTCCGTTGCCAGACACGAAAAAAGACAAAAAGGAAAAAAAAAAAGCAAAAAGAAAGGCAGACAGTATGTGAGAAGGCCCTAAGTGCCTTGGGAGAGGGCCTGGCATGTTCCAGAACAGCAAAGAGGCCAGTGTGGCTAGAGTGGAGAGAAGGGGAGAGTGGCAGATGGTGAGGCCAGAGGGGAAATGGAGCAGCTCATGGAGGGCATTGTAGGCCATCCTAAGGACTCTGTATGCCAAGGGAAGCCACTGGAGGACTCTGAGCAGAGGAATGTGAGAGACTGAACATACGAATGGACAATGGCTGGACTATATGTAAAATAGAGCTCTGTCCCACAACCTGTGAGCAACCCGCCCAGGAAACCAATCCCTCAGCTGCAGTAAATAGCCTGGAAGCCAGCCTACTCAGTCAGACTTGTAGAAGCCAGAAAGCTACCTGTACTTACCATCCAGGAAGCAAAACATTAACTTTTGTAACAATCACCCCAAATGGCTGGACTTGATTAATAGCTGACAGCTCCCCTAATTTTTGTCCTCACTTCCAACGTACAACCAACCAGAGAAAGCCCAATATGCAATTCCAGCTGATCACTAGGGTACGCCTCCTAAATATCCCCCCTCCAGCTTCCCCATGCCAGTAGCTTCCAGTCAGTGCACACCTGAAGCCTTCCCTTCTTCCCACTACTAGGCATTCCCACCCCTCTGTCTGCCTCTGAGTCTCTGCCAAAACACAAGTCATGGTGGCTGACTCCTTTGCCATAGCAAACTCTAAATAAATAGCCTTTGCATTTTTAAATAAGTGAATGAATGTGTGAATAAATAAATAGGAAAAATGTGCAACCCATGCTTAGCTTGTGAGATGTGCATAAGCAGGTGGTGAGCCCAATTTGGCCTGAAGGCCATAGTTTGCTGGCCTTACTGAAGACTCACAGCCTCCACGTGAGCTAGGCTGGGAAGAGGGTGTTAAGTCTTCCCAAGGGAGAAGAAACCATGCCCCAGGGAAGTGGAGCCACAGCCTCAGAGCCAGGACCAGAACTCTAAACCATCCAGGTTGAATCTAGTGTGTTGTCACTATTAGGCCACATTACCTCTTGGGTGAAAGAAGCCAAGGGGGCAATACAGATGAAAGAAGCCCGTCTACATGCAGAGCAGTGGGGGAGGGAAGAAAGCACACAATATCCCCAGTAGGCTTGGGGCCACTTAGGTCTGTTGATACCTGGAATTTAGTGGGCACCCAATACATAAATATTTGTTAAATTAAGTCAATTTCTTGGCCTGCAGCTTGGTGTGTCAGCCTGGTGTCTCTTGGAGCCTGCCCTCTTGATGGGCTGCTCTCTGTGCCCTCCCTGCCTTACCAGCCCAAGGGAACTCTGAGACACAGCTCACAGATGGCCCAATGTCATGATTTTCCATGAAGCTATTGTGACAGCCCATAATGGCTGTGGGACAACCCTATGGCTGGAAATCGGGGTCCTGACCTGGGGTCGGTCCTCTACGAGAAACTCACCAGGTCAACCTGGACAAGTCATTCCATCTTTATGGATTTTTGTTTCCTCTTCTGATAAGTGGGCTTAATGATGCCAGCCCAGCTTACTTCCCAAGACGTTCTGAAAATCTAATGCATTTAAGCTTGAGAGGATAAAGTGCTGCAGAAACATAAGGGTAAGGACAAACAGTGAACATCCCAGCTTCCCCATACAGCCCAGTCAGGGTTCATTATTTTGTTCCATTGATTTGGCATTTGTGGGCCAGCCCAACAATTTAAAAATTACTGTAGCTTTAGAATCTATTTTAATATCTGTCAATACTTGTCCTCTTCCTCTCTTCTTTAAAATACCTATTCTTGCCTTTTTTGAATCAACACATTAAGTGGAATTTTGATTGTTATGCCATTAGAATATTAAGTGCTACCCCCAGGAACACTTTTCCATTTATCCAGCTGTTCTTTTATGTATCCTAGTGTTGGTTTACAATTTTCCACGCATAACTGCTGCACGTGCTTGCTAAGTTTATGCCCAGGTCTATTACATTTGTATCACTCTTGCGAATGGCATCTTCGCATTAGTCTTCTCTGTTTTTCCTTCCTTCCTCTACTCATCCCTTCCCTCATCTCTTCCTCTTCCTTCGTCATCCTTTTCTGCCAGTGTTGTAGTTTACATTTCTCTGTTTCCTTTGCTATCGAAGCAGCCCTCAGTAAGTGGTCTGGGGTGAGCCAGTTTCAACAATCTTCAAGTCAAGAGCAACTCTGAGCAAAGCCTACTTTGGCAGACAGACATAAGATTACAGAAGTTCAGAAGAAACAGAATCAGAAGAGTGAACCTCCCCTCTCTTTGGGGGACACACCACCTTCCCAACAGTGCCTAGGGCTTTCCCCAGACTCTCCATGACCTTTATAGCTCAGGATTGAGGACTTTGTAGCCTAAAGGACTGGAGAACACTGACGTCATCCCTTGGCTGCCCCAGACCAAGTCAACATCCTCCATGTAAATGGGGCATCCTGGACTTCTCAGAACCTATTGCTCCTCCTTCAGAGGAACATGAGTCTGACCCCATCTCCCCATCTTCACCTCCCAGCACCCTAGTCAAAGCCTCCTGACCAGTCCCCCAGCTTCACCCAGGATCTCATATTGTCTACAGCAGCCTAGTGACCAGGATCCTGTCTCTCCTCCACTGGAAAACCTCCAGAAGCTCCCATTCACTCAGTAAGAGCCAAAGCCCTTCCGGTGGCCTGCTTGACCCTGCAGAGCTTGCCGCACACTCCCTCCTTATCTATCCTGGTCCCCCCTTGCTCACTTCTTGCTGTTCCTTGAACGCAGCAGACACGGTCCCACCTTGGGGCCTTTGCATGTGCTGCCCTTGCTCCCTGCACTCCTTCCCCCAGTGGCTCACTCTCATATTTCCTTTAGGCAGATCTCTGCTCAAATGTCACCTTGTCAGGTGACAGGTGAGACCTAGCATACCCCCCATTTCTTTTTCTCTGTTTATTTTTCTCTGTATCACTCATTACCTGACCTACAATAACCTGGTGACAGAATTTAGTCATTGTTCATCCCCACAATAGAATGTAAGTTGTGTGTAGTTAATAATCTCATTTGTTTTGTTTACAGCTATGTCCTCCCGAGTACCTAGAAGACTGCCTGGTACAAAATAGGCATGCCAGAAATACTTATTAAGTCAATGAATGAATAAAAACAAAGCTTGGTGTATGGATTGATTCATCAACTTGACAAACACATTCCATGCCAAGTGCTGGGGGTTAAATATCTGGCTCAGATATACCTCTGCCTTTGAAGAGTCGAAAACTTTGATGGTTTAGGAAACAGATGATGTAGGTTCAAGTCCTTTTGGTACCAAACAGAAGTTCCAGGTTCTTAGTCAAACCATGAAGAAAAATCTTTCACGGGACTGAATGGAGTCCATGTCATGGGAAACACCATTTAGTGAAAGAAAAGGAAGGGGACAGACAGACAGACAGAACATTCAAACAACACAACTTTATTGTAAAGTGAAAGTATGCACAGAAGCGTGTATGGACAAACCCACAAGTGAAGAACACTTCCACATTCTCAGGGGGAAGGTTTATACTAGTGAAAGAAAAGGAAGGGGACAGACAGACAGACAGAACATTCAAACAACACAACTTTATTATAAAGTGAAAGTATGCACAGAAGCGTGTATGGACAACCCCACAAGTGAAGAACACTTCCAGATTCTCAGGGGGAAGGTTTATACGCTGTTCTGGGTCAGGGTATTTTTCCGTCCTAACTAAGGGAAGGAATATTTGGCCTTGGGGGAGGATCTAGGGTAATTAAGGCCTAATAGGCTGATGTGAGATTGTATCAGCTTCCTGTCATGCCTCCCTGAGTTTCTGAAGTTTCTGGTCGTGCACAGTGGAGTCACTTTTCCCTTAACTTTGTATTTTCTGGTTTAGTGGTCATCTGCACTTTTGTTCCTTTTAGTGTGCAGGCACTGCGGTTTTTGTTCCAGGTGTGGCATGCTGATCGGTAGAGTGGCTAAGCTGTCCTTAGCTCATTATAGGTTCATTAACTGCTAGAGCCAATCCAGTCAGAATATATATGAGCTACCTCCCTGGGGCATGTTCCTATTCTGTCCTGCCTCACTTTCTCTCCCTCCCTTTACTTGTGTGGCCTTAGGAACGTCACTTTACCCCTCTGAGCCTCAAGTCTTCCATCCATGCAATGGACGTAATAAAGCCCACCCACAAAATCATCCCGAGGACTAAATGAGAAAACATGTGTAAGGGCCCAACACCGTGCCTGACCCCAGTAGAAACGCAGCAGTGGTTCTTTTCCCTTGGAGATAAGAATCTAATCTAATAAAGCCCACCCACAAAATCATCCCGAGGACTAAATGAGAAAACATGTGTAAGGGCCCAGCACCGTGCCTGACCCCAGTAGAAACGCAGCAGTGGTTCTTTTCCCTTGGAGATAAGAATCTAATCAGTTAACACTGAAAAGTGGCTTGAGAGCTGGGAAGGGCTACAGGAACACGTGGGATTATTTTTAAGAAGTTAACCTTCAAGGAAGGAGATAAAACACGGGAAGCTATAAGGGACAGAGGAGGTATCAATTGTTTCAGGAGGAGGAGGGAGCTGTGGTGGGACACCTTCTGAAAGAGATGACATTTGAGAAGGGTCTTCATGAACATGTAGCCCTTGGATGTCTGGTGCTTGGGACAAAGAACATTCAGGGTGGTTGAAGAAATGGCATGCAGGTGACACAGAATTGAGCAGTTGAGGGACACACACAGGAAGTAGCGAGTAATTCTGTTTGTTACACAAGGGACATGAAGAGGTAGGAAACAGAGGAAAGGAAAAGTGAAAGAGAAGCTGGGGAGGCATGGGTGGGGGCCTTAAAAGCCATTCTGAAGACTTTGAGAACATACCCAAACTCCCAGTTTGCTGGATTTCACAGAGAGACCTTCTGAGTCTGAGAGAGAGAGAGACAGAGCATAGAAACAGGAGAATGTCAGCTGGCGTCAAGCACTGTGGGAGATGCTGGCCTGAGTAGAAGGGACTGGAAGATTATGTGACATCGTGGAGGGCCTGCCACCGGCCATGAGGTCACCCAGGAAGGCTTCAGAGTGCCCTGGAGGCTCTGCTGTTTGGGAGATGGATAGCACTTTTGATCTCAGCAGGACCCCTTCCAGCCCTTCTGGCCTCCGAGGCTGTTTGCTTTGGAGAGCAGAGGAGCCTGAAATGGAAACAACAGGAGGAGGGGACTGGAAGGTGCAGAAGGTTTATTGATCTGAAGTTCCATCACTAAGAAGAGAATGCTCTTCTTTTCAAATGGAGAGTACTTGAGGTCCTTTATAGCAGTCCCAGGCTGGCAGAAGGTTAGGTGGTTTGCAGCTGTGGGCGGTTTTTTTTCCCTATGCCTCATGGGTTGGATTTTTTAAAAATTGTGGTAAGAAACATAAAATTTAACATTTTAACAATTTTCAAGTGTATTGTTTAGTACTGTTAAGTATATTCACATTGTTTTATATTAGATCTGCTGAATAATACTCCATTGTATGTGTATACAATATCTTGTGGACGGCTTTGAATGGGATGTCCTTGGATCTGAGGACTCCCTTGGGTTGAGTTGGGCTCTGCACACAGCCTCACATCCCTTTGGTGAGGGGCCCCTCTGGTCCAAGCTTTTCACAACATTGTGAAGTTGGGAAAATCTATCTTTAGAGTCCTCTTATCTCCTCTAGCCTGAGAGGCCCCACCCCCTTGTCCACTGAAAAAGTGAGAGTTTAACAAAAGTGTCAGATTGATTTTTGTATTGATAATCATATCATATTTGGAATGAGATGGGACTGGTCCTCCCTTCACCCCTCTGCTCTACTCAGATAATTCTTGGAGCCTTGGGTTTGGCTTTAGGCACCACATTGTAAGAGGGATATTAGAAAAAAGAAAGTGAATCTTCAAGGAAAGAGTGTCTGGCTGAATGAGAAACCTAGACGTTATCTCAGGAATTTTGAAGAAAGAAATGATAAAGTTTCACCTGGAGAGGAGGCAGTGCCTTTCAATTCTACTGATTTTTATGAATGCCTGAGTATGCTGGGGTCTGTGGACATAGCAATGAGCAAGCAGACCCCACACTCTTGGGCTTATGGTCTGAACAGCAGAGGCACAGACAACTGACTATACACTCTCTGGGCAACCTCTTCCAACCTCATCACTTCAACTGGCATTTATCCAAGAATAATGCCCATTTCAATATCTGAAGTTGTATCAGTCAGAATAGGCTAGGTTCCGCTCTGTATCAAACATGCCTGACATATTAGTGGACTAACACAACAAAAACTTATTTTTTGCTTATATACACGTCCAATGCAGGGTATCAGGGAACTTGGCTTAACGTGATCACTCAGGTACCCCAGCTGATGGAGGCTTTTCCTTAACATATGTTTCTGTGGCCATCCTTGTAGTGGAAAGGGGAAGAGACAAATCATATATTGTATCTTAAATATCCCTTACAGCCCAGAGATTCCATGTATATTAACACAGGATTCATAGTCCTTCAGCACTCAAAGCTACGAGCCTCTAATGTTTGTGTTTGAGAACACATGACAAATGGTGGCATATTTGGAATTCTCTTGAATTAGCATATCCTTGTCAAGTCATTCACTTGTTGGCTCTGCTACCTTGGGGTGCAAAATGTACAGGGGGAGGAACAATTAGGTTGATGTAACTGGGTGGAGAACTGCGCCGATGCAGAAGCCTGAAAGTTTTTTCTAAGTCAGGAGGCTTCTTGTAAAGGGAAGGGGGGAGGGGCTTGGTGCTGGAGTGGAAGAAAAGGCCGGTGGCTATTTTGTGCTGGTGCTTATTATGTGCACAATGGTGCTGGCCACATCCAAAATGCATCATTTCTGCCTTTTAAGTATAAGAAGAAGGGGAAAGGGGCGAAGGTCTCATTCTTCTGAAGCTACTTCCTGCTGGAGATGGGCGAAGATATGAAAAAATAAAACATTTATGTTGGCGGGCAAAACAATTAGGTGGCGGGGTATTGGTTTCGTGTGGGGAGGCTGTATTCCTCCAGGGAAGGGTCGCTGATTCTGAGGGGCTGATATCCTCCTTGCAGGAACAATTTGGTGACCTTTTGGTTTGTGAAAGCCTGCATACATTCCTGTGAGAAATTAGAGAAACACCAAAAGAGACAGAGACCAAAAAGTAGAATGAGGCACAGTTAGGGGTCCTAGTAGGGGCATAAACCGGGGTATCCAAGGGTTCAGTGAAATGGTTTATGTTGTTTTGGATCACCCCAGACTCGTTTACATAATAACAGCATTCTTCCCCCAAGAGGAGGCATGTGCCTTCCTTCTCAACTGTAAGAAAGTAAAGTAAAGGGCCTGACGGTTCTGTAAAGGGAGTGTTGTGAGTGAGGTGACCTGTCACTGGAGGGAGGAGATGGTATCTATGCTTAGTTCTTCTGAGAGTTTTTGATAGGATTGAGAGGCAGTAGCAGGGCCCGCTATGCCAGTTCCAGTTGTGGGAAGGATCTTTGCCCCAATTAAAAGGGTACAATTAGTGCCCTATAAGAGTAGGGGGCACTTCCTAAGAGGGGGGCCTAAGTTAGTCCCAGTCCTGTCTCCATCTCTCCATCTGTCTGGAGGGTGATGTCAAGGACAAGCCAAAAGAATATGCAAGAAGTCACATTAGGGGGGAAGGCAACAGGATAATGTAGTTTTAAAAAGGAAATATATTCCAGTTTTAGGGCATGGATGAGGAGGGGGTAAGTGAGTGGTAGCATTTGGTGGTAGCAAGGCAGAGTGTGGGCAGGCCCCACGTAATGCTGACAGTCCCCACTGAGGTGAGATCAGAGGAAAGTGAAGAGACATTTGTGGAAACATTGGCAGGCAGGGGGTGACCACAAAAAGTTTCTCACGGAGTGGGAGACAGATGAGTTGCTTGGGGACCAGTCTGATTCGCTGAGGACTGCATTGTCCCTGCAGACCTGGAACCTCCATGTTCCAGGTAAGGGGAAGCATTGAGATAGGAGGAAAAACACGGGAAGGATGGGAAGGGTTAGGAGCCAAAAGAATTTAAAGGGCACATTGTCACAGTGAAATTGCTAAGAAACATCCTATTGATAGGAGGTAAAGGAGTGCCAGGAGAAACCTTCCTATAATGTCACAATCTTTTGGGGCAGCTGGTGCCAATCCTGTAGCAAGTATTGAACAGGTAGTATAATAGTAGCTCCTGTGTGAGGGACGTGAAGCGGCCTGCAAGAGTGAGAGGATAATCACCGGGGGAAAGATCATCCTTCTTCTGGGACTGGGGGAAGAGTGGAGGTCCTGGAGATTTTCAGTTTTGTGGGTCCTAAAATGGATGAAGTGTGAGGAGATGTTGGGTTGGGGGTTGAGCAGAGGGACCTCTGTGGCTTGCTGTTAACAGATTTTTAGGTAAAGTCTCAGGTGCTAGTTTTACCAAGGATAAGTGATACCAAGGGGCCTTTCATAGTACTTTTACTGCCGTGGGGGTGGTGAGAAGTACTGCGTAAGGCCCTTCCCAGCGTGGTGAGAGAGGCTTTGGGATTTGGGTTTTAATATACACTTGCTGTCCTGGGCTCAGTTTAAAGTCTGAGAGGGTGGTGGGCAAAGGATGAGGTAATAGAAGGTTGGCCTGTTCCCTAAGAAGGTCCCTAATGATTGAAAGAGTAGGGAGATACTGGCCTAAAGGCGATGAGCTGGAAGGGAGAGGTGTGAGAGTGAAGGGCCGACCGTACATAAGTTCGAGGGGGCTGAGGCCTGTGGGCTTGTGGGGGGCAGCTCACAGGCAAGTGAGTGACTTGGGGGGAGGCCAAAACGAGGGATGATTTCTGAGGTGAGAGCATGCGTTACTGCTGTAGCATCCTCTGAAATGCAGGGAAAAGCCTCAATCCAACCTGAAAAGGTATCTACTAATGTGAGAAGAGAGCGTTTCCTTTTGTGAGGAGAGCAATATAAAGGCTGAAGAAGGCGTAGTAGAGGTTCATAGCCTATGTGAACTGAACTATGGAAATCTAAAAGGATTTGCTCAGCTTGTGTAGTAGGGAGGACATAGCGACTGGAGAGAGTATACCAGTTGTCCTTTTTCTGTGCACCGAACCATTGAAGGTGTTGTATTTCTTGGGGTGTGTATTGGGATAAGGGCATAGGGGCCATGAGAAGGACCTGAGAGGGAGAGGAAGAGTGGAAGCCTGGTGATTGAGTAGGCTGTTTTGTGGTTAGATCTGCCAGTTTGTTTCCCTGGGCTATGGGGTCATTGGAGGTTTGGTGTCCTCTGCAGTGTATAACCCTAACCTCCTTTGGGAGTTGTGCAACCTCAATAGCTTGTGTTAGATTTACTATGGCATAACCCACCCAGGGGTGGGCATGGAGCTTGCACTCCCATCTATGAACCATGTAATGTGATGCAGGGAGATGTGTGGAAAGGGATTGAGAAAGGGGTCTAAAGCCTCCATGCAATTGTGTTCTAAGTGTCATGAGTGTTTTGGGATGAGAGTGGCT
>NW_007726950.1:470276-471367 GCF_000696425.1 Galeopterus variegatus | reverse complement strand
TGGGGGAAGTTCAAATAAGTCTTGAGCTAAGTCCTGGCCAAAGAAGTGGGAGCTATCCCAAAACCCCTGAGGTAGTACTGTCCAAGTAAGTTGTTGGGAATGACATGTGTCAGGATTAGTCCTGTACTAAATGGTATGAGCCCTTAGGCTTTATAACCAGAATGATGGGTGTATTGAAAGGCAAGTGGGTAGGTCGTGAGAGATGAGAAGAAAGGAGTTTGTGTATGATGGGTTTTAAGCCTGTTAGGTGTTTGTTAGCAATGGTGTACTGTGGGACATCAGGGAAAAAAGATGGGTTATGCAATTTAACAAGGATAGGGGAATGGTGCATAGCAATGGAAGGAGAAGAAGTGTCCCATACTAGGGATTAACGTTGTCCGAGGGGTAGGGGAAGGTGGAAGCCTCAGGAGCCAGGTCTGGGGTAGCCTGTAACAGGAGTATTGTAGCTGGAATTAAAGTGTTTAGGGTAAGAGTATCTTTGAATTTGAAAAGAATGTCCCATCCCAGTAAGGGGGGCTGGGCATTGAGGCATTATTAAAAATTTGTGTGTGAATTGGGTGTGTTGTAGGGTATAGGAAAGGGCTTGAGTGATCTGTGGGTGGTATTCTGATCCCATGACCCCCACTATTGTGATAGAGGACAGGGTTGTTGGTCCTGCATTATCAGGAAAGGTAGAGTAAATGGCCCCTGTATCAATGACAAAATAGATCAGCTTACCTGCTATGAGGCAAGTTACTATGGGCTCATGCGTGGTGATCTCAATGGGGACCTTGGACCCTGGGCATTATCAGTCCTCCTCCTGGGCAAAGCCAAGAAGCCTTGGTGGGGATGGCCATGAAGCCAAAGGCTGTAGGTTGGGGACTGGGCCATTCCCTCTCTGGTGAGTGGTACAGTCAGTCCCCCAGTGGCCTGGCCATCTGTAGTGAGGAAAGGTTATGACAGGTCCATGCCGAGTGGCCCAGTTGACTGCATTTGAAGCAGTTCTCGGGAGGCTTGCCCCTAGAGGCAGCCAGCTTGGGAGTATATGAGCCATGGATGGCATTAGCCAGGAGCTGGTATTTGGCCTGATTTCTTTTACAGTTTTTTGAATA
>NW_007726950.1:466551-469322 GCF_000696425.1 Galeopterus variegatus | reverse complement strand
CCTGCGGAAGGGGGAGAAGGGGAGGAGTTGGGCTGAGGACGAGCATCTGGAGGCCAAGTGTGGGGAAGAGAGAGAAATGTGGAGGGCAGACAGATCAGAAGATTGATCCGAGTCTGGAAGGAGAGCTTGAGCATGAGCTAGGAGAATTTGAGACATAGGACAGTTTTGACAGGGAGAAGAACATGTTCAGAGATAGGAAAAGGCCTGAACAAGGAATGTCTACAGCTTTTGCCACTTTGGTGAGTGTCTAAATCGAGTGCCATCTTGTAGCCACTGGGATCCATTGTAATGAGGTGTTTGAGTCTTAATGTCTGTTTGGAGGCCGAGAAATTGGCCAGGAGACAGCCCAGAGGCATAGAGCACAGAGTACAGTAGAAAACGAGATGGGACGTTTAGGTTCAATGTCTCCCTGAAGGCCAAGAAATTGGCCAGGAGATGGCCCAAGGGCATAGAGCATGGAGGTTTGGGTCGTGAGGATCCCATGTAGAGGGTGAGAAAGGGCAGTCAGTCCTGGTAGAAGAAGTGTGCCAGCAAAGGGCGTCCCCTTTGGTGCCCACCTTCTTTTCAAGTGAAAAGCCACCAACTGGCTAGAGGAGTGTCCTCCAATAGTGGGGAGATATGAGAAGAGTTCCCTTGGCCAGGCACCTGGGCTTCGTAGAGACCTGAGTTGTAGAGAGTAGTCGGGGAACCGTAGAAGTAGGCAGGACAGCCCTACTGACTCACCCTGAATTGAGGCCAGTGTTGGATACATTGGTCTGAAACAGCAAAAGTAGAGTCCCAGAGGCACCCAGTTTTGGCAGGTCCAGAAGGATGGCTGAGGGCCAATCACCCCAAGAGAGAGGGGATCGTCCACAACATTGGCCAAAACCCTTCCCAGGTTTCGGCACCACAATGAAAGAAAGTGAGCCGAGATGCCAGGTACTGTTCAAGCTTTATTAAAGAAAGAAATCTGCTGGGCTGTGCTCAAAATGGAGGACAGCCTGGAGCTGCCTGAAAATGGGGGACAGACCCAACAATGGGTTTGCAAGAGTTTATATTAGCTTCTGGGCACAAAATGTACAGGGGGAGGAACCATTAGGTTGATATGACTAGGTGCAGAACTGCACCAATGCAGAAGCCGGAAAGTTGTTTCTAAGTCAGGAGGCTTCTCGTACAGGGAAAGGTGAGGGGCTTGGTGCTGGAGTGGAAGACGAGGCCTGTGGCTATTTTGTGCTGGTGCTTATTGTGTGCACAATGGCACCGGCCACGTCCAAAATCCATCACAGACCCACGCTTGTGTCATTACACCACTCTGCCTGTATCACCAGTTTACTTATACTTGATGTTGTCCTGCCTTCAGCTTATGCATACAAATGAGAAATTCCATATGAAATTTTTACATTTTACAACACTCAGTTTTGCAATCTCTTCATTCAATTTTTACTTTCAAGTGAAATTTGTACTTTTAACGGTTCCAAGCTTTGGTTCAATGCTTAATTTAAACCTCCTGCTCACTCAGGCCCTGCTCTTTCCTTCCATCGCCCTTGCTTACACAGAGTGGAGGGCATATCTGGTTCAGAACCCATGCATGCTCTCTTCTCCTTTGTTCCTTAAAAATCCTCTGCCTACTCCCCTCCCTAGTACCCAGAGACCTGCTAGAGCAGGATTTATTCCTGTGGGAGGAAGGGGTTGGGGACAGTAGGCTCAATCTCCCTCCAAACCTTCATGTGTGCTTGTGGGCACTTTGGGGATAGGGGCTATACTGCCAGCACTCAGGCCAGGCCTGGCTCCTGCTCTGGTTTCGTCTGTCCAAGGAGCATTTTCTGAGAGAAAATCTGCCCGTTGATGCTGCCGTTGTGAGCATGCTGAGAAACTTTAAAGTCTTGATGCAGGTGTCTTAGGGAAAATGGAGATCGCGCTCCACAAAAGCCAGACTCTCGTTCTCTGTGTGCTTCTGCTCTCTGTGCGTGCGGGAGGGCTTGTGCCTTTTCCTTTACTGTCTTTCTGACCTTTTTTCTCTCTCTTCCCTGGATAATTTGCCTGGCTCTTTCTTTGTGTCTCTCTCTCCCTTTGTCCTTGTCCTCTGCCGACTTCCTGTTCTCCCATTGTCTCCGCCTCTGCCCCAATCCTACCCCTTTCTTTATTTCTGTCCCTCTCACTTAATTGGCCATAATTTAGAACAGTAGCCTATTATGCCCATAAGTTATTTGATTAAATAAAATTTTTACTTTCCCATTAATACATTTAAAGGATGAGAAGCAGGACAGTATGCATTTTCCACTTAAACACTAACCTAATGGCAATTTAATTTATATCAAACCATATTGAGCTCCTCCTGCCCTTGAAATCCAAGTTCATCAATATAAAATTGCCCCCTCCTCACCCCATCTGAGCCCATTGACTGAGTATTGCTCTCTGGTTCTGCTCCTCTGACATTCTGACATTTAGAGGCAATGAAGACTGTAGGAGAATGTGGGACCCAGACAGAGACGAGACCCTCAGCCTACCCTGCTCCCACCTCTTTAGATTTTGACCAGTCCCTGAATGGAGCTTATGCATCAGGGGAAGGGTGGGGAAGGGGCACTAAATGGGTGAAGTGGTTCCAGCTTAGAGATGGACTGCATTCTCAGACCATTTGAGTTGTTCTGGAAGCTTAGGGGCCAGAGGAGAACTTCCCAGCCCATAGTCTCCTGGGCCGAGAAGGAAAGGGAAGCACTTTAAAAGTTTAACTCGGGGAAGAAGATATAACAACTATACTTTCATGAAGTTGTTACAACAAGCAAACGGAAAAG
>NW_007726950.1:464182-465587 GCF_000696425.1 Galeopterus variegatus | reverse complement strand
TAACACATTGTGAAAATGACAGAGAAGAGACTCTCACGTGCTGTCCTTTAAACCCTCAGAACCACGCCCATGACCACCATTATTAATCCATTCATTAGGGCATGGTCCTCAGAATCCCATCACCTCTTCAAGGTCCCCAGTTACCATAATAAGATTTCCCACCCTCTTAACACTGTCATCATGTGGACCAAGCCTCCAATGCATTAAATTTTGGGGGGACACAATTCAATCCACTGCAAACATTATTCATTGCTTATCTAAATTCAGACTTGGAGTCCTATAATTTTATTTGTTAAACATGATAGCCTTAGCACAGAGAGGTAAAGAAACTGGCTGACAGTCACCCAACTATTGGGGGAGAGACAGCATTTAAATCCAGACAATCTGACTCCAAGGGTGAGTCCTCAATTTACCTATTCTGCCACCTCTGTCACCTCCGGTCCTTCTGTCCAGCTCCTCTGTTGTGTTGGGCCTAGCCTCTGCACTGAGAAGTATGACTCAACCACCTTTCTAGATGGCCCTGGCTGTCCGCTGTGCCAGATCTTTAGACACACTCTTTGTGCCTTTCAGAAGCATAATCAATTCATTCCATTAAAATCCATTATTTCAACACTATGTATTGAGCACCTGCTATGTACAACCCTCTCTGCTAACATAGCTCTGGCTAACAGACTAATTCCAAAAAGGGTTGGAGCAGTCTCCGTAAGTCCCTCTCCTTCTAGATACTTCCATCCAATATGACCCTGATTGAGGTTCTCCAGGCATGTTACACAGCCATTTTTAGTGGGGTGTCTGGAGATCATGTCTCCATGTTTGTTCTCTATGCCAGGTGAGTGGCTAATGGGGATTCCCAAGCTGGGTAGGATGGGAGGGCAAGGCTGTGGGGGCAGACAGGAGTGAGTCTGGGGCCCCATGAAGGGCCTCTCATTCTCAGCCCACAACTGCTCCTGCATGAGACCTTTCCCTGCCCCCACCCCCACAGGTACTACTTCCCATGTCAACGCTGGCTGGCTGTGGAAGAGGACGATGGCCAGCTGTCCAGAGAGCTGCTGGCAGTGGATGAGTCCTATGTGCTGCCAACAAGCGAGGACGAGGAGGGTGGCGGAGGTGGTGACAGCAACCCCCTCGACAACCTGGCCTTGGAGCAGAAAGGTTTCCTAAACTTGAGCTGATTTCTTCCTTCCAGCATCACTCCCCTCTGCCTCTCCCCCACCTCCCTCCCCTGCGAGCTCTGGGCACTTCCTCCTCTGACAATCTCTCTGTACTTTCCTCCTTGTCAAGAATGAGGAGGTCATGGGGGCATATTTCCAAGTGTTTAGCATAAGGCTGAGTATAAAGTACATAACTTAAGACAGAATTATTGTCATGAATTGCATGGAATAGAATAGAATAGAATAGCTGTAGC
>NW_007726950.1:446867-463598 GCF_000696425.1 Galeopterus variegatus | reverse complement strand
GCTCCCTATATGAGCTGGAGGCAGAGGACATTGTCTTCACCCTCAGGAAATGTCCAGACTGAAGGTGACTGCAGAAAAACAGATGCTGAAGTAAAGTGATTCATAAAAACGGCCAACATGAACATAGAAGTGCACTTATTACTGATTGCAGGGCTCACAGGTATAGGACTAAGGAGCAGGAGAAGAAGTGAGTGGCGGAGCCAGGTGGGGTGAATCAAGGAAGCTCTCCTAGAGGAAGTAGCAGTCCTCCCTCCTCCTGTTATGGGAGGAACGATCTACAATTCACCTCTCTCCACTGTTTTCCCGGCAGATAAATCTACCACATTCTCAGTTACCATAAAGACCGGGGAAAAGAAGAATGCAGGCACAGATGCCAATGTCTTCATCACACTCTTTGGCACACAAGATAACACCGGTAAGAAAGCAATGCAGGGTTAAGGTTCACCTACATTCCTCCCCAAGGAGACTGGAAGACTCAACAGAAGTTTCCAAAGAAGTCCTTGGCATGCCTCTGTCTCTTGACAGACTGCAGGCAACTAGCCCTATCAGAGAAAGGCAGTTCTTTTTATCCTAAAAAATCTTCTCTTCTCTGTGCCAGCTTTCTCATTCTGTTCTAATGGGAGAGCTAGGACTGACCCTAACTCCACCCCCAATGACAACTTGGGAAAAGGTGGCTCTTCCCAACTTCCAGTGAGATTCAGCCAATAGGCTCCATGGTACTCTCAATAAGAGGTGCTGAAGGAATCTTAGAGTTATTCTGGAGCCTCAGCCCAGGTACTCAGAGAAGGTGGCATTTAGTGTTGGGGCCAGCCATTCACTCACTTCACCTGTCCAGCCACTCTGTCTGAGTTTAGAGAGGAGTCAGTCCCCTCAGTAATCATTATGCATTAATTCAAAACCCTGTGGGTCCAGAGCCCTGTGTCAAGCATGACTGAAGAATGAATGGAACTAATCCTTGACCATGGGTTGCTTTTATTCTAGAACAATTGTGTGTTAGCAGAGAGCATGAACTCTGGAGCTTGACTGATTGGTTCAAATTTCCAGTCCACCATCTATCAGCTATGTGATCTTGGGCAAGTTGCTTAACCTCTCCGTGCCTTAGTTTCCAACATTTTTCAAATGGGAGTAAAACTAGTATGTGCCTCATAGAGTTGTGAGTTTAATAAAATTGAACATGTAAAATATTTGGGACAAAGTGACACTCAAACATTAATTATGGTTTTTATTTAACAGATAAGATAATAGTGTATAATGAAAGAATTAGGTCATAACATACATGTATGTGATTACCATAGTTCCTGACCCATGGGCAAAGGAATTGACAGGCCCTAACAACTCCTTTTATTTGCCAAGGGCTTTCTATGTGTTAGACACACTCTTAAGCACTCAACAGTCATCATCGTATTAAGTCCTCACAATAACCCCACAGGGAAAGCACCAAGACCATCCCCCCTTTTTTTGCCATTTGAGAAAATCGATTCTCAGAGACATTAAGTAACCTACCCAAGGCCACCCAGATGGTAAGTGGCAGAGCAAGGCACTGGCCCAAGGTCTGTCTGTCTTTCTGTGCACTGCAACCAGTCTGCAATAAGTCTATGACTATCAGAAGACTTCCTACATGAGATGGGCCCAGAGCTGGGACCTAAAGGAGTCAGACAATTAAAAGGCCATGTAGTGTGTGCTGAGGAAGGAGGGAATGGTGGTGGCTCTGAGACCAACTTAAATTCAAGGCTGACACCACAGCCAGAGTCCCAGGACAGAGGACACATGGGAGATGGCTGGTGGGAGGCATTTGAAGCCATCCCTCCTTCTGTCATCCAGAGAGGAGACTGCAGACAATTCCCATATGTCCCATCTCACAGGCAAGCCCCTTTTTCCCCAGTGAGCATGGGACGGGTGGCTTTGTCAATGGTGGAGAATCATGAGAGGTATGGAAGGAGAGCAGACACTGAGTCAGTGCTCCACCTCTTTCTCCTGGATGATCTTGGGTAAGGCCTTTCGTTAGATATAAACTGGAAATAAAAATGCATACCTCAAAGGGTCATTGTAAAACTCAAGAAAGGGACACCACCAAAAAAAGAAACTTCCAAATGTGCAAAGATGCCCAGTAAATGATAATTGCACAGTCTAAATTTCATGGAAGTTTAGGAATTTGGTCATTATGAGGAGGGACCAAAAGAGTTGGGTCAGACTAGGATTGAAAGGTCTCGGGCCCAGCCATTCACGCTGAGGTCATCTGGTTGGCAGGAATGACCCTCCTGAAGTCCTCCAAGACCAACAGTGACAAGTTTGAGAGGGACAGCATCGAAATCTTCACAGTGGAGACACTGGATCTGGGAGAACTGTGGAAAGTCAGGATCGGCCATGACAACACAGGTCTGGCTTCCCTCCCCTCTGTTATCTGCTAAGACCTTAAGGACCATGGACAGTGCCCTGTGGGCATCTGGGAAAGAAACTGGATGCCATCTGCCTTCCGTGACACAGCTTTCTCAAGCCTTTGAGCCCAGTGGAGCCCTGGTTGCACACAGAGACTCTGATCAAATTGGTCTGGAATGAGACCTGGACACTGGTGATTTCTACAGCCTTCCCCTATCCCCCAACCTCAGTAGTTTTCATATGCAGCTGTATTTGAAAACCCCTGATCCAGCTCAGTAGTTCTCTGACCTGAGTGTGCATTGGAACCATCTGGGGGTTATTAAAACACAGATTGCTAAGCCTGACCCCAGAGTCTTTGATTTAGTAGGTCTGGGCTGGGACCTGAGAATTTGCATTTCTCACAAGACTCCAGGTGAGGCTGAGGCTGCTGGTCTGGGGACCCCACTTTGAGAACCACTGATCTAGCCATCCCTTTGTGGAACCCACTGACATTGCAGCCAGACAGAGGATGTGCCCATGTTTTTTCTAAGTAAAGTAGGACTTTTTTTTCTTGGTCCTAATACCACCTCTTCTAAGCCCAAAGAAGGGACCCTCATCCTAGCACCCAGGACTGTAAGGACTGTAGGGACTGTAGGAAATGTAGAGACAGGGTTCTCTTTAAACTTCCATTTCCTTCTTTAAACTTGAGCACTCATTTTCCCAGAGAGACACATCCACTCATTTCCTCCATGCATTTCCCTTCCCTTCATCCATCACAAACTGAGCCAGGGAGTTGTGTCATCCTTGCCACTGGGTGAAATTATAAAGTCTTCGTGAGCACAGGCTCTCTTTGGCATCCCTGGGCTCCCTCTTTGGAGCCCTTTCCACCCTGGACAGCATCCTCACTTCCCTCCCTGCAGACTTTCCCTATCCACCTGCCATCTCCCGATGCTCTTTCACTCTTGCTAATTTTACTGACGGCAGCCTGGAGTGCACTCCAGCTTCATCCGGGTGCACGTTTAATAGGAATCATTTGAGCAATGCTGTCAGCAAAAGCGTGATACACTAACGGTGGAGCTGTAAGGATCAGCCATCGAGTAGGGAAAGATGTTTGGAGTCCTTGAAGTTACCCACAGGAAACACAAGTCCTTGATGGGTTCTCTGTCTCCTCTCTCTCCAGGGAAGGCACCAGGCTGGTTTGTAGACTGGGTGGAAGTGGACGCTCCATCTCTTGGAAAGTGCATGACGTTTCCCTGTGGTCGCTGGCTGGCTAAGAATGAAGACGACGGGACCATCATCAGGGACCTCTTCCCTGCAGAGCTTCAGACGAGGCTGTACACACCATGTAGGAACCACGCCCTCCTTTGGAACCCCGTTGCCTGCCACCCCAACTCTGCCCCAACTCTCCCTCCAGTACTGATTCTGGGCTAGGCCCACCTTGGAGATTTGGGTCTCTCATTTCTTTCCAAAATTTCTTGAGCTCTGTGGGGGCTGTGGACAGAGTCCTGGACCCAGGGAAAGAAAATACGGGATTTAATCCAAACTCTACTCCGAGCTAGTAGGGAGCCTAATCTCTCTAGGACTCAGTCTCCACATCTGTAAAATAGAGGTAATAATGCAGGATAGTTGTAAGATTCCAAAAAGAAGAAAGATAAGGTCTAATTGTGAAGAATCATTATCAACCCATTACTAATCCTTATTCTAGTCGTTAGTGGGCCAATGAAAACATCTCTATAAACTTTTCTCCTGATTGGGGGTGGGGAGGAGGGGGAGAATGCCAAAAGAAGGTAAATGTAATTCCTTTTACTGGCTAAAGGAAAAGAGGAAGGTGAGTAACTTGGTGAAGTTTTGACACTTCCTTTCCACTCTCGTCATCAGATAGTATACATTCAGTGTTTATATGCAGCTAAGTGTGTACTGGGTACTGAGAATCAAACTGAAATAAGCCAAACTATAAAAATTGTCTAAATTTGGTGAAATCCAAACCAAACTCAGAGCATACAATTTTCTTCTAACTAAATAATGAACTATACCAAAAGATTTCCCCCAAATAAATAAATAAATAAAGTGACATTTCCCTGGCCAGACATGTACAAAACAAACCCTCGATCCAGCCTCTGCCCCCAGGAGCCACCTACAGTCTAGAACAGACTCTGACCTGACAGATGTACACAGGTGTCAGCAGTATGGGGTGGGACCTTTGAGGATAGAGGTACCCACTGCTCTCTTTATGCCTCAGTATATGTCTTGTTCTGCACAAAAAAAAAAAAAGAAAGAAAGAAAGAAAGAAAAAAGGGATAAAAAAGTTTTGTATGCCTTGACCTTGAATATGTTCAGTTCCAGCCTGATATTAAAACTAACCCATTGACCTGTTGTCTTAAACTCACATTTGAAAAAACAAATGCAGGAAAGACTTGACTTTCAGGCTGAAGAGCTGAGATACAGCTTAGACGTGCAGCACCCTCAAGGTGGCACAGAGGAGGGGTCTGCTGCTCAGAACCTACTTCCCTGACTGGTGAAGGCCTTGGGGGACAAAAACCAGGGACCTCCAGCAAACTGGGAGCTGCAGTCCCAGGAATAGTGGGAATCAGTGCCCAGCTGTCCTTATCAGGGCACTAGAAAGAATCTCAGAACCTAGATTTGACAGTTCATCAGGCTGCCCAATACACGTGAAACCATAAAGAACAGACTCAGGAGAGCTGGTCAAGGAGCGTCTGAAATGTGCTGCCCACACAGGAGGCGCGTATGGGTTAGGAAGGGCTCCGTGGGATAGGCGGGGCACAGCATAGCACTCTGGATGTCAGAATCATGCCGCGTTAGGGCTGGGAGAAGCCCTGGTATGTGAAGGAGGTGTCTCAGGGCAGCTGGTGGATGGAGCAGAAAGGCTGAGAGAGGAAAGCCTCCCACCCAATTGATGCCATTCAGAGCAGCTCCTCAGCTTGAAAAAGTCACATTTTTTTCCAAACATTCTTGATAAATGAATTTACAGGAATTCCACATTTAAACAAACTGAAAACCACAGATCTAGCTTAAGATCCTCATTTTACAGGTGAGAAAACTGAGGCCCAGAGAAGTATTATCATTTGCCCAAAGACATACGGCTACCCAATAGCAGAAGCAGAACTAGAACCTGGGACCAAGCCTGGGCCTAGGCCTGGAGGAATGAGGGCTGAAGGGCGGGCCGGAAATGTCCAGGGCTTCTCCTGCCAGCTCGTCTCAGGAAAGCTCAGACCCTGTTGCCAGCTTTTCTGCTCAAAGCCTCCCAGGTCTTAGACCAGGGAGAAACCCAAGAGGACTCAAAGGAAAGGACTCCATGCTGTAGAGACGTGCCTCTGATATTGCTTGAGGGCCTGGCTGGATTGAGGCTGTGTTCCCCTTCAACCCACAAGTGAGGGCCCACTTAAGCCATTGTGGGGCTGGTAGTCACCTCCATGGGCTACCCCTATGGCCTGGTGGCTTGTGGGTAGGCAGCAGGGCTTACCTCCAGTTCACCATGACAACACCCCTAGAGGCTGATCACACAGCCTTTGAGGTTAGACAAGGGTTCAAGTTCAAGTTTCATCACGTAACCTTCGGCAAGTTACCTGACCTCTCTGAACCTTAGTTTTCTCATCTGTGAAATGGGTATAATAATACCTACTTTATCAGGTCATTGTGGGTATTAAAGGAAATAAGGACTATAGAGAGCTTAGTACAGAGTCTGGCATATGGTAAGTACTCAATCAGTAATGACTATTACTACTACAACAATTCCTACTACAGTTCTACAGTGAAGTACCCATGACAATAAATGAAAAGCAAATTCTTCATCTGGAGAAGGTTGGGGCCACCTGAGAGAAGGTCACTTCTAATGTGACTCCTTTCAAGGGTCGAGATTCCACTGGAACTCTTTCTTCTGGGTTTTCGGTCTTCTTTTTTTTTTTTTTTAACTGTGACCCATATTCATATACATTTCCAACAAACAAGTGTCACAAAAAAGTTACCCTCACTATGTGTGATATACAGTAATATTTTCTATTCGATTCTATTCGGTTCCATATATTTTAAAAAATACTAGTGACAGCCCACTAAGCTGATTTAACAACGCTTTAATGAACGAACCTGCTAACGAACTAACCTATAGATAACAATGCATTGTTTTAGACTACTGGTCTCAGGCTTCAGTGTAAAGTGTGAGTTAAATATTTAGATGCCTAGATCCACCCTGCAGAGAATCTGAGAAGGGGTTTGAGAATCTGCATTTTTAACAAGCATCCCAAAAGCTATGAAGCAAAGGGTCTTCATTCGATGCATGGAGAAATAATGTTCTCTACTCCTGATGGAGGCCACCCACTGGGACAGCATTGATGGGTCAACTCTCATTCAAGGACAGATAGTCCCTCGTGCAACTGAGTAAACTCTGGCTCAGCTCTCACCTGCACCTATCTCCTCCCTTATGGAAGACCCCTATAAAGTGAAGGAACTGAGTGAGGCAGCCGGTGTGGCATGGGTGGATTTGCGTCAGGCCAGCTTGGAGTGAGTGAGGGGCTGGAAGCAGAGGATGGTGAGAAAAGAGACAGGATTCTCACCACTGCAGATAGGCTGATTCCAATGGTGAGTTGTCCACTGAAATCTAATGCTCCTGTTTGTAGAATATCTTCAGATAAGCAACATGTCAAGGGCACTTTACAGATAATGGAAACTGAGGCTTGTAAGTAACTTTCCCAGGTCATGCAGATAGTTGAGTTACAGCCTGGGCTTGTTGAATTCAAAAGCCTGTGCTTTCAACCAATCCGCTTTACTAGCTCTGTGATGTGAAAGGCTCGAAGACCCAGGTCTGAAGGGACTGGGGCCTTCCATGGGCGATTGGCATGACAGGCCTCCCACCTGTGGTTGCTAGGCAACCATATGAAGGTCTAAGTCCCTGGGCAGCAGCTCCCCAGTGAAAGGGTCTGGGCAGGTGGTACTGTGAAGAATTTTATCTCAGCCATGTTTCTTTTCTGTTCTTTCATCCCCTCTGGCTTTGCCCTCTGGCCATCACCATCAGTCGTCCCTTATGAGATCACCCTCTACACCAGTGATGTTTTTGCTGCTGGGACAGATGCCAACATCTTCATTGTCATCTACGGCTGCGATGCTGTGTGCACCCAGCAGAAGTACCTGTGCACCAACAAAAGGGAGCAGAAGGTGTTCTTTGAGAGGAAATCTGCTTCCCGCTTCATTGTGGAGGTACCTGGCTCAGCAGGCTGTCCCAGATTGGGGTGGGCCAGAGAGACGGCAGGGAAAGGAGCCCTGCATTCAGGGCAGTACACACACCCTTCTTGATGGGCTGGTATTAGTGAGGAAGAAACGCAGCTCATCTAATCTCTCTGGGCCTCAGTACATCCAACTAACCAGGAGGATGTGAAGCTTACCCTGCCCCTCCAGGACTGGTGTCAAGGTCAAAAGCACTAATGGATAGAGGACTTGGGAAAGCTAGAGGCACAGTGCCAGTGGGGCATCTCTGCCGCTTGGAACAACAGCAGACACCTATCCACAGGTGCAGCATGGCTTCCAGACTTGCTGGCTCTGGGGTGCCGGGGCGGATAGGGATCCCACCACCAGTGATCAAGTAGGGATAGGGTCTCCTATTCAGCTCTCAAGCTATGGCCAAACAAGTCAATACAGGAAAACATCCTGTGTAATCCACAGCTCCCCCATTAGGTTTCCACAATGGGGGTTTATTGTTAGATGTTTACTATGGATGAAGGTCACAGCACCATGAAATCCCATACACTTCAATTCAATGTACACTCTCTGTGCCTGCCCTGGGTGCCCAGCTGTGTGCTAGGTTGGGAGGGAGACACAAGAGAAGGGGAGTGCCCAGAACCTGCCTGTGAGGGGGTTGCAGTCTAGATGGGGACCCCAGGCCTTCACACAAAGCTGACGGAAGAGTCTGGTGATCATCATCATAACTGACCTTATGGGACAGAGGGCACTGTCCTAAAGGATTTATCTGTATTAACTCACAACCCTCACAACAACTCTGTGCTGTAATTATCTCTGTGCAAAGATGGGGAAACTGAGGCACAGAGCATTTAGTAGCTTACCTAAAACCACACAGCTAGGATGTAGTGGAAACAGCACTTAAACCCAGGAAGATTGTCTCCAGAATATGGGCTCTTAGCTATTGCAGTAGACTAGAAAGCAAACTAAGCTTGCCCTATAGGTGATGGAGAAGGCGGAGGCTCCCTGGAAGAGGTGGCTTTGAAGGGGACCTGAAAGTGGGCACAAGCAGGGACGGGGAGGAAAAGTATTCCTAGCAAGGAGAACAGCATAGCCAAGGGCCCAACAGTGGAAAGAAGCACAGCGTGTGCTTTGAGATTTGGCTAGAATGCCAGGAGGAGCTGCGGTGACTTGGGCAGAGGCAGGGATGAGCCAGGGTGCGGAGGGGAAGCACAGGAGACCCTGAAGGAGAAGAGCCAGGAGCCCTGGGAGCCTGGACTCTCCAGGTAGCGGGCCCCTTAGTCTGTGGTGGGGAACAAACTCCAGAGCACCTTCCTTCTTCCTTGGGCAGCCTCTGTCCCAGGGGACCCCCTGTTCCCTCCCCACCTTCTCTAGGAACAGTCAGCACCTGTGGGAAGGTCTACCATCTTTGTTGTCTTTTAACACAGAAAATTCAAGGGTGATTCATTCATCCACACAAAGCTAACATCTCATCCACCCAATGTTGTGGTGCCTGAGTCACCCAAGCCTGATGCCGTCAGTAGCTGAGGCTGTGATTACGCCTCAGCACGACTTCCAGGGTGTTTTATCAATGAAGTCCCCACTAATATACAGCTATAATTTGCTGGTAATTTGTTGCTATTTTTTTCTTTTTTTTTTTTTCAAATCCATCTGGGTCTTAGGGGAGCATGAAAGCTTGGAAACGATGAAAAAGCTTTGTCTGCTGGCCTCTGTCCCTCCATCTTCCTGCATCCCTGCTTCTCCTCTTCTCTTTTCCAATTGATCTTCAGGTAACAGGTAGAGCACTGGATTGTGAATCCATAACCCTGGGTTCTAACTCTGGCTCAGAAGCTAACTCCTGAGCAAGCCACTTCTCTCTCTGTGGCCCTGTCCTAAGACAAAGGTGTTGGCCAGGAAAAGAGCAATGACAGCTAAGAATCACTGAGCATGTCCTTTGTGCCAGCCCTTCTCTAAGCACTTGATGTGTGTCAACTCATTTAATCCTTATCGCATTTCCGAGAGGGAGGCAGCATGATTACCCCATTTCATAGATGAGGAAATGGAGCACAGGAAGGTTAAGTAATTTAGTCAAAGGGTCATAAAAACAGCAGATCTGGGATCTGGACTCAAGCTGTTCAGTTCCAGAATCTTTTCTGCTTAATTCTTTCACCTCCCAGGAGAACACCAGATCCTTCTGATGCTGACATCCTGAATCTATCTCTGAGGCCCACCCCATAACCAGCAGTCCCCTAAAGACCATACCATGACTAGCAGTTCCCTAAAGGCCTCCTGGCTCTCTGAGGGGTCAGGGCTGAGATGCCCACCTCACACATGCAAATGAGTGGCTGGAGGATTAGGGTCACAGAAGTGCCATTGAAACCAAGACCCACACAACTTGAATCTCAAAGATCTGAGATGGGCAAGAAGAAAAACATGTCTCTGGACAGAGGGAAAGAAAGGCAACTCCTCCCTCCCTGGTTCTGCCAGGCAGACTGGGTCCTCAAGTGGAGATCCTTCAGACCAAGGATTTTACCAGTGGCTTCCGGCTTCTCCAGGGGTGAAAGAATAAGCCTCATTAATAATGTACAAGGCACCAACGTCAGCCTGGAATCACTGATCTTTGTTTAATGATTCAGAGCCCTCAGGGGCTCACAAGACCTCCAAAGGGCCATCGTGGACCTGGACTCTCACTTCTCTGATGCTGTGTGGGCAGCTGACCAGTAGGGAGTTGGGAAGGGTCCTGCATGGTAGCAGCATCAACAGCAGCTGTCACCTCCTTGCTAATGCACGGGGTTCACAGCAATGTAGTGCTCTGCCGGTCACTTAGAAAAGAAAACACTTGGCAAAAAGAACCATGTCTGTGATCTTAGGCCTAGAAGAGGCCTCAACAACTTACCCTGTCCTTGCCCCTGCCTTCAGCTGAGTAAAACACCATTCTCTCCATTTTATAAATGAGGAAGTTAAGGCTTGGAGGGTCAAGTGACCTGGAGGGTCAAGTGACCTTCTAGCAGGTGGCAGAGCCAGGGCTAGAATTGGAAAGAATGCAGGTAGGGCTCGGGGGAGGGGGTTCCCCAAGCAGTGCTAATGGGCACCCCTTGGCTGCCAACAGTGGGTGGTGGTGTGGGGAGGAAGGAAGCAGTGGTTGCAGGCTGCTCTGGTTCATTCAGAGGTCGCTTTGCATCCAATGAATGACTCAATCAGTCATTCAGACACCATTCACTCATCAAGAGCTCTCCATTCACACCGGAGCTGACTAAGCCACCTCCGCATGGCACCTGAGAGCTGGATGGAGTGGTTTGGGCAGCCAGCTTCACAGAAGGGCCGCCAAGAAACTCAAGTGTGCAGACACCCCCACCCCAACCCCCAACTGTCATACCAAACCTCATAGCATGAACTCTGTGGGCCTGTTACCAGCAGCCAGGCTCGGCTTGCCCTCTCACACTAACCAAATGACTAGGAAGTCCAAAAGTTGGTGCAAGGACTGGAAGCTTTATTCAAATAACTGGCATCTGGGAGATGACCAGGCTAAAGTCATCCCACCTTCTGATGCCTGTTCTGGGGTTTATAAAGGAGAAGATATGGGAAGGTGAATTAAGGGTTTTGTCCTGCAGAAAAGGGGGGGGGGTGGTCACAGGATTAGCAGAGGGTCTGAGTCCGATGTCAGGGTTCTATGATGGACTGGATGCTTTGACGTCATGGAGTCTGCAGTTGGTGGACTGGCCAGCTTTAAGGATGTTATTTCAGGGTCGGAGTCCTTATTTCCTAGGGAGATCTCAAAGACAATAACCTCAGTCAGGCATCACTGGAACATAAAAATACCTGAGTTGTACCTGTAACTAACGTGGATGCAATTTTCTTTTAAGCAAGAAGGTGAGTTAATAATCAGCTAGGGTGCTTTGCCTTTTCTTGGATTTCCTCTGTTTGCAGTTAATTAGGGAGGTAAGAAAAAAAATAGTTTCAATTCTTAATTGTAGGTGCACAACATCTATAGTAAATCAGCATAAGAGGGTGTAATGGGAGACAGACAGAAACAAACTTTTGAGAAAGGTACTTTTGGGGCATGATTTCATCTCTGGGCAGTTTCAGCCATGTGGTCAGTTTCTTATTTCCTCTACTAATCTCAGGAACTGATGATTAGCCGTTCCCAAGTCAATGGCTAACTGATATTTTCTGCTTGGTCTTAGTTACCCCAAAGATGGCCGTTCTCTGGCTAAGGTCCCTTTCAGGCTGACCATGAGCCAGGGCATCATTGTATCTCCTTGCCCTTCTTTCTTCTTTGCCCTACCTCCTTCATCTATTTCTTATCCTGCTATTGCCCCAGATCCTCTTCGGGACAAGGCAGGATGTGGATCAGTGTGCAGAACATGATTTCAGAAGAGAATGTGGCGCACAAGAACCAGGAGAGGCCCACGAGGATCCTGGAGGCTCTGGGGAGGGGGCTGGCGGGATGATAGAAGGCGGCCTGGCAGGGAGAGAGCTGGCACCTGTGTGCCAAGCTGAGTGGATGGCCGTGCCTTGTGCCTGGCTGCTTCCCTTCTTCCTTAGAGGGGCTCCAAGGGGTCAGGCAATCAGTCAGGCCTGACCGAGCTTCTTGTCTGCACCCCGTGCCCGCAGAGGACAGAAGAGGTTTCAGCCCACCCCCCACCCCCCAGTCCAGGGGCTCACCATGGCACACACATGTCAGCTTTTCCATCCAAAGGGATTTTCACACGTACCGTCATGGTTAGGGTTCACCACCGCGTTATGGGAGGACCTGCTGATGTAACATACCCATCTTGCAGATGAGGAAACACTCATTCTTTCATCCTTTCGATCAGTACTTGTTGAGTATCTAGGTCACGGGCACTGGTCCAGGCCTTGGGGATACAATGGTGAGCAGAGGATGCCTGCCACTGTGGCTTTGGAGGACCTGCTGATGTAACATACCCATCTTGCAGATGAGGAAACACTCATTCTTTCATCCTTTCGATCAGTACTTGTTGAGTATCTAGGTCATGGGCACTGGTCCAGGCCTTGGGGATACAATGGTGAGCAGAGGATGCCTGCCACTGTGGCTTNTTGAGCTAAGAAGGCATTAGATTAGTTAAGAGGAGGAAAGGGGAGAGGCCAGCAGAGCATGGGCAAAGGCCCTGTGGCAAGAGCACGTCAAGTCTAAGGACTGGAATTTATGGAAGCATAGAAAAAGAGTGGCTAGAAAGGGAGGAGTTCTTGGGGCCAAGGTGCGTGAACAAGGTCAGCCTGGCAAGGCAGGAGCATGGACAAAACTCTTCTTCCAGTGATCAGGTGAGTTCTCAAACAGGGAATGAGCTGCTATGACAGCAAGTAATGGAAGACAGGGGCTGGGCTCCCCCTTGAAGCATGGGACCACCTCCTAGAGAAGGTGGATTGAACTGAGTTCTGGAGTCTGGGCTGATCTTAGGCGGGGAGAGGGAACGTGAAGCATAAGCATGGCCTGTGTAGAGAGGAGTGGGGGCTTCCTGGCTGGACAGAGGGGAGATGACCCCTGGAGTTCAAAGGGGCTTAAGGGAAGGTGCCCTGGGAAGGCAGGATGTCACTGAAATTGTACTTTCCTAGATGTTTCGACTAACGTCTGGTGGCTTTTCTCATCTCCAAAGTTAGAAGATGTGGGAGAAGTCATTGAGAAAATCCGGATTGGCCATGATAACACAGGCATGAATCCTGGGTGGCACTGCTCTTACGTGGACATCCGCAGGCTCCTCCCAGATAAAGACGTGAGTGTTTGACTGGTCTGTCCTGCTGTTTCTTTCGCCCCTTTCCAGAACAGATTCAAGGCCTTGTAAGAACCTGCTGGCTACTTCAGCCTTACTGAGATGAAACCTCCTGAGGAAAGGTCACCCCGTTCACTCAGAGTGAAGGAACTAGCTCAGATCCATGGCACAATCTTCTAGAACCTGGTTTAATGGTCAAGGAGCAAGGTCTGGCAACCATGTCTCTGTTCCCCACCCTCAAGTCCATACTACTTGTGAGTGACCAGCAAGCCCTTCCTGCTACTCAAGCTCAGCTCACACAAGAAAATTCACCCCAAGGGCCGGCCCCGTGGCTCACTCAGGAGAGTCCAGCACTGGCAGCACGGAGGCCGCGGGTTCGGATCCTATATAGGGATGGCCGGTGCACTCACTGGCTGAGTGTGGTGCGGAGGACACCAAGCCGAGGGTTGCCATCCCCTTGCCAGTAAAAAAGAAAAAAAAAAGAGAAAATTCACCCCAAACAACTTGGAAAACATTCTGAAACCACAAAATTCTAAACCTAGGAGATAGCTCTCAGTCATGGCTGTGGCTATGAATGACTTGGGAGCAATTTAAAAGTATAGAGCCCCCTCCCCTTAACCACTGAATCTGAGTCTCTGGGATTGGGTTCAGATATGTATTTTTAAGTGACCCCGGGAACCCCAGCCTTCAAAAGCTAGCCTTGATGTGGTTGTACAAGTCTTTAAGTAAGACTGGATCTACTGAAATTGGGGCAGGGGCAAGGAGGCTCCCCATGCATACTGACATGTGATGAACTCCTGAAGTTGGCAGCTTCCACATTAAGGACTAATTTTACTCTTTCCTCCTCACCCCAGGGTACAGAGACCTTGACTTTCCCATGCGATCGGTGGCTCGCCACCTCCGAGGATGACAAGAAGACCATTCGAGAACTGGTCCCTTATGACATCTTCACTGAGAAATACATGAAAGATGGGTCTTTAAGACAAGTCTACAAGGAAGTGGAGGAGCCCCTGGACAGTAAGTGTGCTCTGGTCACCCTCAGTATCATCGGCAGCTCCAGGACCATGGCTCTCCCTTGGAGAGCACATTCCCTGTGCCAGACGGAGCCTTTTCACAGTAGGAGGAGGGTCTATTGTTATCTCCGTTCTGTAGAGGGGACAACTAAAGCTTATAGAGACACACAACCTGCCCAAGCTCACACAGCTAATGAATGGCAGAGGTTTGTGCTCAGATCCTTTCCTGGTCCGACATTGTGATAATACACCCATATATGGGGTATCCCATGCCTGAATTATCCTGGCCCTTATTTTCTCCCTACTCTGTCCATTTGGCTACCAATCTCCGTGGCTTAGTCCTCTGCTCTTGCTGGATCTGGCTGTCCCTACTTAGCACGAATCAAGAAACATCCTGGATTAATATGCAACAGGAGTTGTTGTGTATCTGTTCTCAGTGGCGGGGTGCAGCTTCAGAGTGCCCAAGGTCATGCGTTCGTTTTGTGTATGGGCCAGTTACCTTTGTCCATTCTTCATCGATGTGATTTTCTCTGTAAGATTTGCATCAGCCTGACCATCCACTTCCTGTACTTCCTCCTCCTTTGCTTTGGTGACACCACCAAATAGTCCACGGAGCACTGGTGTCCTTTCTCATGCCAGGTAGTGTTTGTCAAGGCTTGGTCCTCAGCCTCCTTGTCTCCCTCTTTCTACATTGTATAAGTGCACATGTGTGTGTGCATGCGCACATTCTTCCGGGAACACATGGACAGTCACGCCTCTGTTTTGATCAGCGTTGGCATTGTCCCTGTCTGTCCCCATGTTATTCATCAGCCATTCAGCTCTGAATAATCATTAGCTATTTCAAAAATCAAATTCACTTGCAAAACACAGACTTTTTACCATTGATGATATACAAAAGAATACTATGGGTCTCTCCAGCAGGGCAGTCTCCAACAGAGAAGCTCCAGATGCTTGGAAATACAGTTTAAATGTGTCGTGTTGCCTTCTCAAAAAAGCTGGAGTAAAACCCAAGATTCCAGGTCCCATAAGGAGCCAGGGAAACAGGTCTTTCTGCCCACCAAGCTGATAAGACAGTCAAAAAATAAAAGACAAACGTTGTTTTCCCTTTTTATCACTGGAAGTAAAATGGCTATAGCTCTAACATTCCTTTAATCTGGTTTCCACTCACTTAGAAATAAAAAGAAGTGTTCCCTCAATAGCATGTCTTTCCCTACTCATATTTCTTTTTCTACATTTTCCCCACTATTAAATCTGGGAGGGTAAATTCCTTTCGTACTTGGACCCCAGAGGACACCCTGGAAAGCTGTCCCAGTGGCACACTTGGGCTATTCTGTATGAATAGCATGCCATGAAACCCACTCGGAGCTCAGCGATGTTTCTAGGGAAACATCTTTCCACTGATGAGCTGTGTGGCCTGGGTGGGATGGGGAGGGAGGAGGTTCCAGAAATAGCTGAATCTGACTGTATAAGTGCATTGCTCAGCACCCAGAAGCTGAATCAGTTTGCCTAATTGCAAAGGGCTAGAGAAAGCAGTGGGTGTGGGGGGGAGTAGGAAGGTCATTTCATCACAGCCACTAGTGACACAGCATCCCATGCAGGATGAGGGCTCCTAGAAAGGCTATCCTAACAAGCCCGCCCCACTTGCAGTTACTTCAGGTGTGGCGCAGGCCTGAATGCACACCTAGGAAGTGGATGGTAGGGAAAAATGAAGGGCTAAGACAGTCGACTGTTGAGTGTAAACTGTGACAAGATTCCTAATGTTACCTCATGTCAGTATTAGCGAGACAGGCTTGAGTTGACTCTTTTAAGCAACAAAGAGAGATTTTATTTAGTAATGTAGCACATGAAATGCTGAGTGGATTCTGCACTAAGCTGAGTGGGAGTGGGGGCAGTGTGATTAGTCCCTGGTTTCTGCCCGTGGTGGGAGGCAGGCCTCTGCTGATCAATTCTTCCAATGCACCAGGGAGCTTTAGAGAGCAGGGGGTTGGGTGGGGCCACCAAGGCACGGAAGATGGGTGCAGAGAGGGTTTGGAAAGGGGGTGCAAGATGGGGGTGAATTCAGGGTTGGATGTGTGAGTTAGTGATGTTTTGACCAGCAATGGCATTGTCCATGTCAGTGTGCATGTTATTCATCAGCTATTCGGCCAAGGTGGAGATTTCCGGTAGGAGGGAATTGGGCTGGAGATACAGTCTTGGAAAACTCAAGGAAGTCAACACCAGGATGTGCAAAATGAGGGCTGAGGAATGTGGATGGAACCCAGGAGACCCTGGTGTCCAAGAGGTGGGCAGAAGAGTAGAAGCTCATAAAGCTACTTAAGAGGGAGCATGCAGAGAGGCTGATGGAGAGAATAGTGCTCAAAATCCAAGGAAAATAAGAAAACACTAGGAACCATGTTGTGGGTGTGAGTGTATTCCATAATCAGGGGTATGAGCAACTCACATTACCTTAT
>NW_007726950.1:431339-446817 GCF_000696425.1 Galeopterus variegatus | reverse complement strand
GGAGCATGCAGAGAGGCTGATGGAGAGAATAGTGCTCAAAATCCAAGGAAAATAAGAAAACATTAGGAACCATGTGGGTGTGAGTGTATTCCATAATCAGGGGTATGAGCAACTCACATTACCTTACTTTCCTAAATCTAATCAAATGTGGTTCTGAGCCCACTTGCAAGGGTTCATAAGAAAGTCCATCTCAGTCACTGCAGGGAGGGGGAATTCCCTTTTCAGGGATCTTATAAGAATCCTGAGGCTCAGAGGAGGGGCCTGGCCTTAGTCCAGAGTGAGTTCCACCCCCACCTGTGCTCCCTGCCGCACGGTGCCACCGCTGCTGTGGTTTCTTTGCCAACACTCAGGTATCACTTCTCTGGGTGTCCAGGAACACTCCTGCATAAATCTGGCTTTGCCAGGAGACCCTCTCTTCCACCCTTGAGGCCTCCTTCCAGCTTTAAGTCTCCAAATAAGCCCGGCAGCCAGCTCCCTGCTGGGTCTCTGTGTGCAAGTGAGGGATCCCTGCCACCAGTGGGTAATCGGAATCCTCACCCCTCCCACGACAAGGGAAATTAACCTTCCTCCCAGTTTGGCCACTTTTAGCTTTCATCTCAAAGCTTCAGCTACTACCCCTCTCCCTTGCAGACAATCCAGCTTAGCCCTCTCTTCTTTGGCCTGAAACTCAAAATCTCTTAGGGTGGAGGAATACGGTGAGGGAACAAAGAATCTCAGCCATCATAAAAACCCAAGACTTGCCTCTCCCCTGGGTTGGAAAAAGAGATATTTTATTCTTCCCTGATGAGTCTATGGCAGCAAAATAAAAACAAACACCATCAGTTTTTACTTTCCTTAATCATTTTTAATAACTGTCACACCAATACTTATTGAACCCTTCCCACAGGCCATGGGAGACAAAGGAGAGGGTGGCGGTCACTGTGGCTTTGGTGAGAGGAGTTTTCCTGGAGCACTAGGAGAAGGAAGGAGTGGTCATAGGTTGAAAAACAAATAAAAACAGGGAAATCAACACCGAAGGAAAACTATTCTTTCAATACATCATTTTTTTCATAAACCAGTTAGAAGGATCTGGCACTGATATTTGTCACCCTCAAACAGGAAGGCATATTATTGTCAGTGTGCCATGGCAGGTAGATGTGGTGGCCACATGTGGACACATTTCAGGCAGCTTCCTGAGTTCATCTCCCTGGACACTGTAGGCGGCTGTACGGGTGGATGGTTTGAGGGATGCTCAGAAAAGTCTCTTCCTTTGGGTTTCCAAGAGCTCACCTGTGTCCAGATCAGATGTGCAAACTTCCTGCAAGAGAATCCACACAGAATTGTGCTGAATATGCACAGTTGAGCACGTAAAAGGAAGACACTAATCCCTCAAGGTCCGGGCCAGAAGCTTAATACCTCCTGCAGATCCAGTTAACCCAAACCTAAAGTGCTGTCGTTCTTTTCTTTCCTTTGTCTGTCTGTCTGTCCAACTGCCTGCCCAGTTGTGTTGTACTCGGTGCAGATCTTCACAGGGAACATTCCCGGGGCAGGGACAGATGCCAAGGTCTACATCACCATCTATGGAGACCTTGGGGACACCGGGGAGCGATACCTTGGCAAGTCGGAGAACCGTACCAACAAATTCGAGAAAGGAACGGTATGAGGGGCACGCCGAGTTTACCCCTCTTCCCTTCTCCTCCCCAGGTCCAGCTATCTGGGCACCAGCTCTTCTTAATCCCCAGGGATGTCTGGGAGCTTTGTGGGGTGCTATGTACCCTCATTTGGGCTTTTGTCCTTGGCCCCCTCCCCCTGCATATGTAGCTCGTCCTCCTCTCCCAGCTGTGCACCCACCCTGGATCCTGCATGTGGGAGTGGGATGGGACAGAAGGTAGGGCTTGGGCAAGAGAAGGCCTGCTTAAGCCCCAGGTTGTTGGCTGTATGGGACTGCATCATCTTCAGAAAATCCAGTTCACTGTGGCTGGTACATAAATGCAGAGGTGAATGTTGCAGAGTCAGGGGGAAGGGGGCTATCCCAACAGAGTCTGGAATTGGGGGTCTGGAGACCTGGTTCTGCCATCACTCCTTATCTTCTTTGGCCTCAGTTTCTTCATCTATAAAGTGAGGGGTCAGATATGAATAGACTAAATTGTGTTGTGCAGAGTCCTGGGTGACACAGAGGCCCTTGGGAGTCACAGTGGTGGGGGTCAGGGTAGACAGGTACCCCACTCCCACCAAGGTGGATCCACTTTGACCTGGTCTATCTGTTGAAATACCAAGCAAGCCCTCATTAAGCAAAGGGTTCTGTGCTGTAAAAAGGCTTGAAAACCCCATGACTAGACTATGTCTAAGGCTCTTCCAGCTCTGACATGCTGTGGTTTTACAGAAAGGAAGAAGTCTGTCCAGAGGGGCCTCTAAAGGAGGGCATTGCCAAATTTCTCTTCCCACCAGCTTGGCGTCCCTCTGCACCTCAGCTGCTCTGTCCTTACCCTTTCTGCCTTACTCCCTTCACCTGATCCTCAGCCTCTTTTCCTTCCCCTCTCATTCACCCAAATCAGCCTGAAATCCACACAGGCCAGGCTAAATCCACAGGGAGATCAGATTAAGGAGACTGGCTCAAAACCCAATCTGTGGTCTTGCCCATGACCATGCATGTGTGGGGATTTCATGCATCAGCCAATGGGTATTTATCAAGAGACTTAAGCCTGATCCTCATCCAGGCATGACCCTTAGCATTGAACCACTTGGGAATGGTGAGGAGGAAATTAGCCCTGGGACAAGAAAAGCAGGTGTTATCTAAGCTGATCTGCAGGTGGCTGGTGACCCCATGAGCCAGGTCACATGGCAGGAGCCCCAGGCTGGCCACCAGTTCCTTGGGAGTCAGTCCCCAGCACTCCCATTTGCTTGTTCCATCATCCAGATGTGAACCATTTACCTTTAACTCCCGTTTACTACTTTTGAAGTGGGAACAGTAATGGGATTGCTAATTAGACCCCGGGGCTGAAAAACGTGACAAGATGTAAGAGCACTTTGTATCAGGGAGAAATCATTTAAAACATACACACACACACACACACACACACCAAGATATATAATTGTTCACTGCCCTTGCAATGTAGCTAGAAAGAGGATTGTCCTCTTTCCATTTTGGAAAAATGGAATGTCAATGAGGTCAAGTGATTCATGTGATGTCCCTGACTCTGCACTTGGGACATGCTTATCAGGTGCCCAGACACTGGGGCCAGATCACCCGGCATTGACATTTACTAGCTGTGTGATCTTGGAAAAGTTACTTAACGTCTCTGTGCCTCTGTTTTCTCCTCCACAAAAAAGAGTTAATCTGTGGTTATTGTAAAAGTCAACTGAATTAGAACACGTGAAACACCGAGAATCATGCCTGGCACAGAGTTAGCTCTTTGCCTGTGCTGGGTGTTGTCAAGGCTTGGGAGAGCTCATCTGTCCCCTGCCTTCATTGGTGCCTGGTGCTGATGTCTGGTGAATGCACTGTAAAAACAGCAGCGTGCAGCATATGGCTGATCAACTTTTATTCACGGCTGTATTCACAGAGCCAGGCCAAGAGTGGGTGCTCAATAAATGTGTTGAATGAATAAATGAATGAAAGTATAAATGAAGGTGATGAAATTCGTTCTCCCCTGTGTTCAGATTCAATTTTCTGCCCCATTGCTTTCTCCTCCTGACCTCCAGTTTAGATGTGCCATCAGGGGAACTGAAGATACTTCTAGATCAGTACTATTTATGTGACCTTAAGTTCACTGCTGTTCATCTAGAAGCTTCCACTTCTCTAATCATTTGCTCTAGAACCCAGGAGTCATCCTGGGCATGCTTTGCCTGGCAGCACCCCCCACACCCCCACCCACTCCATCGCCAGGTCCCAGCAATCCTCCTTCTGAGTAGCTTCAGATCTGCAGAATCAGGACTGTCACCTCTCAGCCGCCTCACCTCCGCTCACCTACTGAACCAGCCTGGCCTCCCGCCTCACCCCGCCACCCAGTCCATCCTCCAGCTTCCTGAGTTAACCTATCCAAGGCCGAGGGCATCGCTCCCTCACTCCCACCCTTCAGGTGCTGCCCGTGGATCCCAGATCTGACCTGAATCCTTCAGGGCCCTCCCTACCAGCCTGCCTAGAATGTCCCCTACAGACTACTGGGCCCAGTGTCCAGAATGCCCCACATCGCTCCCTCACTCCCACCCTTCAGGTGCTGCCCGTGGATCCCAGATCTGACCTGAATCCTTCAGGGCCCTGCCTACCAGCCTGCCTAGAATGTCCCCTACAGACTACTGGGCCCAGTGTCCAGAATGCCCCACACTCTCTCCTGTCTCTGCATCTTTCCAAACATTTTCTATGCATACATGAACACATGCCCATAGAAAATAGATAATGCTGGCCTGTGGTTTTTACTTTTTTATATAAAAGGCATCATTCTATATAAACCCTTCTTCAACTTGCCTTTGGCATTCAGCGGGATGTCTTGGAAATCTCTCTGTCAGGATATTCAACCATAGATGGAGCTGGTGCTTCTTTGTAACCATCACACACATAACATCCTACAGGAAAGGCTTTGCCAGAGTTATTTAGCTGTTCCCCAAGCGCTAGACCCCCAGATGGCTTCCAATTTTTCTCTGTAAAAATTTTCCTTCAATAAACATCCTTGTGTACATTTGAAGTTCTCCCCCAGGAAAGATGCAAAGAAGTGGAATTGCTGTGTCATAGAGTGCGCCCATTGTCACTCTAGTGAACTCAGTCAATTGCCAATGCCCCGAGGACTGCACCAATGCACACCTGCTGTCAGCGGGCACCACCTGCTGCCGCTCACCTGCAGTTGCCTCAGCCTGTGGGCTGACCCCACCTTGGCTGACTGCAAAGCCCAGCCCCCATCTACAACTTAGTGCTGCCACCTGGAGACGCTTCCCAGCCCTGCCTCTAGTGCTCACACAGTTGGTCGTCCCTGCCACCTAGACTGTAATTATCCATCCTGTCCTCTCCCCCTACTAGATGGTGAAGTCCTGAGGGCAGAGGGTGTTCTATTGTGTTCATCTCTAGGTTCCCAGGGCTCATTGCAGTGATTACGTAGTATCCACACTCAGCAAAACTTTTGGAAGGAAGTTGGTGTCATCAGGGCCACCTGTCTCCCCCAGGTCCATCCTCTGGCTCCTGCCTTCCACTTTCAACCTCTGTCTTGTCCCGTCTCAGCCAAGGCCTAGAATGCACACTGCAATAAGCTCCCCTTGAAGAATCCAGGCACACATAGTTGACATCCACTTGACTGAAGTTAGAATCAGGAACATCACACCCCACACAAAACCCTTGTGTACCTATGTTCCAGATCTTTGTCCCCTGAGCCCTCCTATGGGCTCACCTCCCCCAGAGCCTCACCCCTCTCTACCTCCTCTCCTGCAGCCTAGCCTCACCGGCTCTTCTGACTCCCACCCAGATTCTCCCAGGAAATTTCAAGCCCCCTCCCATTATTCACAATATCACCTCTATGGTAGCTTTTACCCTCTGGCTGCCACACCTGAGCTCATCCCAATTCTCAACATAACTAAGTTAACAAGACCTGCTGAGCACCCCTCATGTGGCTGTCAGGTCCCACCTCCACCCACACTGCTCATCAGAGTTCGTCTTCCCAGCACCCACAGGCTTATCCCCAGAGGAATGTGGGTGAAGGCAGTTTTCTCCACGGTTTCACACACTGAAGTGGACTATAAAATAGGGCCACTGTGGAAGTGAGGCCTTGGACACCAAGTGCTCAGTGTTTGGGATTTGGGCCTGGAGGGCTCCCCATCGAGGAAGATCCATTCAGCCCAACAATTAAGGAGGATGGAAGGTTCTGGAAGGATGGGGTTGAAGTGGGTTGAGGTGGGCCACTCTCCCCATCCAAGTCCCCACATCTGGACTCTCCAGGCTGACACCTTCATCATCGAGGCTGCTGACCTGGGCGTCATCTACAAGATCAAGCTCCGCCATGACAACACCAAGTGGTGTGCAGACTGGTACGTGGAGAAGGTGGAGATCTGGAACGACACCAACGAGGATGAGTTCCTGTTCCTGTGCGGGCGCTGGCTGTCCCTGAAGAAGGAGGATGGGCGGCTGGAGAGGCTCTTTTATGAGAAGGTGCAGCTAGGGGCAGTCGGGGGCCTTGGCTCAGCCATGCCCTGTCCTATCCTTATACCTGGGGGAGGCTCCCTGGGGCAGAAGGTGATGGAGCTGTCACGGGCTGGGTCGTGCTTTTCTGGACAGGAGTACACTGGGGACCGCAGCAGCAACTGCAGCAGCCCCGCAGACTTCTGGGAAATCGCCCTGAGCTCCAAGATGGCCGACATTGACATCAACACAGTGACTGGGCCCATGGCTGACTATGTTCAGGAGGGTCCGGGTAAGCCAAGCAGGGAGCTCTTCAGAGGAGGAACAGACACATGGAAATGTTTTTAAGCTGTTCTTGGATGGGCCATCCTTTAGTCCCACCATTATCAATGACTTAAATCTAATGCTTTGCAATTTACAGTTTTCAAACATATTACCTATCTCATCCCCACAGCAACCCTGCAAGGTGAAGGGGCAGGGATAAGCCACCTTTACAGGTGGGGAAACAGAGGCTAAAAGACATTAGGGCGATGACACCCTTAATGCACTGATCCACCACCCAGAGGGTATGGTCATAAATGATGCGCTCACTCAGACTTTCAGGATATAGATTCAGCCCAGAGGGCCTAGGACAACCAGACAGGGAACGACAGCAACAAGAGGAATCCCTCGCGGGTCAGCAGTGCATCACCCAAAGCACTCAGCCATGCTAACTTAGGCATGATGTGGTGTGTGGTGGGGGCGGGGGAAGAAGTTCTCAGCTGGTCGTTCGGGGACTAAAGTTCCATTTCTGGTTCTGACAGTAACGTGTATGGCCTTGGAAAGTCACTTCCGTCGCTTCAGTTTTTTCATTCTCCATAAAACAGTATCATAATTTCACCGTCAAGTTCATTTTGCCAACCAGATTTTTGAGATAAGGCACTTCTAATATCTGGTTACATGTTATAATCACTCCTAGTTGCAAGGAGAGCAGATATTGAGTGGACAATTAGAATTCTGTGCCACACTACTTGAGCAAGATTTTATGCTGAGTAATCTGGTTTCTTTTGGAAATGAGTGCCTTCTAGAATTTTCATTTGCCATGTTACATATAATACTTTTTTATTGTTCTTCCCCAAATTCCTACTTTCTATGAGACCTTGCTTTTGCCAAGCTCATTTTTGCTGACTGTGGTAAGCTTTTCAGGTACATAATCCCTGTACTTGGTGAGAAGTTATTTTTCTTATCCTACTTCACATGGTAGTGCCAGGTTCAAGTAAGATTTCTGGTCAAAAGGGCTTTTAGAAGCTTGACACTCCAAACAAGTGGCAAGAACTGTCTCTGGTCTTCATTTTGGGAGTCACCAATTCCTCATTCCTTGGAGAGTAGACACCAGTCTGAAAAGCTCCACTGGGCTTGGTCTCAGAGGCAGGGAGCTGAGATCAGTGCCCTCCGTACACGCCTGCTGCGTGGTGCCCTTGTCCACCTGGCCCATCATGAGGCTAGGCCTCCGCCCCCACCCCACCATGGTCTCTTGCAGTTATTCCCTACTATGTGTCGGTAACCACCGGGAAGCACAAGGACGCCGCCACCGACAGTCGAGCCTTCGTCATACTCATCGGGGAGGATGATGAGCTTAGTAATCGCATCTGGCTGGACTACCCCCGAGGGAAAAGGGGCTTCGGCTGTGGTTCTGTGGAAGAGTTCTACGTCGCAGGCTTGGATGTGGGCGTCATCAAGAAAATAGAGGTGCTGGCCCCTCAGGACCCTGTGATAGTGACCACTCCCAGGGAAGGTAGGAGCTGAGCAGGACTTGGGTGGGAGGGGAGTGCGGGGAGGGCAGAGCAACCTTCCTGGAGCAACCCATCACCAGAGCAGGTATGGAGTAAGACCTCCCAGCCTCTATCATTGACTAGCTAGGTGACCTTGGGTGAGTCACCTGCCCCTCTGGGTCCCCATTTTCCACCCACCTGATGGGATTGCCCTATGTATTCATTTGCTATTGCTGTGTAGCAAATTACCACAAATTTAGTAGCTTTAAAAGTTGCAAATGTATTCCATCACAGTTTCACGAGTCAGGAGTCCAAATGTGAGTTAGCTGGATTCACTTTTTCAGGTCCCACTGGGCTGAAATCGAGTTGTATCCAGGACTGGGATCTCCTCTGAGGCTGGGAGTCATCTTCTAAGCCACCAATTGTCAGCAGAATCCACTTCCTTAGGGCTATAGGTCTGAGGCCATCAGTTTCCAGAGGCTGCCTGCCGTTGCCCACCATTGGCCCTCTTCAAAACCTGGCTGTTTGCTTCACCAAGGCCAATAGGAGACAACCTGTTCTGCTCTAAATGTCTCTTCTTCCATCTCTGATGTCTAGACCCTCTTTTAAAGGGTTCACCTGATTAGGTCAGGCCCACCCAGAGTAATCTTTTGATTAACTCTAAGTCATCTGATTAAAGACCTTAATTACATCTGTGAAATCTCTTCACCTTCATGGGAGGGACTTGGGCCAGCGAGTGCACAGTACACTGAAAGGGAGCACTGAGAGAGGGGGCACAGAATGGGGAGGTCTTCCTTCCCAGTTATGCCCGGATCCTCATGGGTCTGGTGTGTCTCCTCCCAGCTGGGCCATGACGGGGCCTCCCCTGAGAGCTGCTGGCTGGTGGAGGAGCTGTGCTTGGCAGTGCCCACCCAGGGCACCAAGTACACTTTGCGCTGCAACTGCTGGCTCGCCAAGGACCGAGGCGATGGCATCACCTCCCGCGTCTTTGACCTCCTGGATGCCATGGTGGTGAACATCGGGGTGAAGGTAGGAGGGGGCACTGTGGATATGCGTTGCATGGCAAGGGCAGTACATGTTGGGGTGGGGAAGCGGCAGGAGGGGAGTAGGAGACTCATCACTGGGGCACTGCAGGGGCTGCAGCCTGGTATACGGTTAGACTCACTTTGCTAGGAGCCTGGAGACTGAAGTCTTTTCTGGTCCACTACTGTGTAAACTCAGGCAAGTCACCCGGCCTCTCTGGGCCTTAGACATCTCAAAAACCTCATGGAAATAATGTTTTCTATCCTGTTCCATGTAAGATCTTGGCAAGAACCAGTGAGATCATGAACAGTCTATGAAGAGCTTTGCAAGATAAGAGCTCTACATAGACATACATGGTTGTTATTCTCCAAAGGATGCTCCATCAACACTAGTAGGATGGTGATGGGGAGAAGTGGCATTTGGGATTCTGCGAGCCTCTGGATCTCACAGTGCGGGGAATGCTGTCCACATGAGACCCTCCTTAATTGGAAAAGCTTGGAAGGCAAGAGCACCGAGCTCCTGTCCTGGCTCCACCTCTAATTGGCCAAATGACCTGGGACAGGTTGTATAAACCCGCAGGTCAGGACCAGGCAGGAGGCAGGATGCCTGGATGCTGGGTCGCAGGAAACACAGATGTTGGTGGCCCAGAGACCTCTGGTTCACCTGACCCCATTGGCTTCTCTTTTTCATAAGCTGTGGGATCAACAGAAAGCCCCAGCCCTTATCTCTGTTCCTGAATCCAAACTAATGAGCTACTTGGTATAGGTCAGAAGTTGTCCCACAAAGGTGAGAAGAAATCACCTGGACCTAAGTGTGCCCTGCCTGTACTTTATATGAAAATGTAAAGAAGGGCTGAGTTCTGGGCTCTAAAAACCTTGACGAGCAAGAGTGTGTGTACCTGCCCCTTCCCTGCAGGAGATCCAAAGAACAGAATTTTCTACAGCACAGACACCCCCCTGCCAATCTCTCACAGACATCTCCATCTGTGGCCAGACAGACAGTGTGGGTGAGCACACAATTCCTCCAGGGACCTCCGCCTTACTCAGTTCCCAGCCTGCATGTGCCTGTGTGTGTGCCGCCCCCCAGCACGCATGCACACCCCACACAGTGCAGCTGCATTGCCCTCCAAGCCCTGCAGCCCAGGAGAATCCAGATCCACATGCCTGTTATTCACAGTACAAAAGAACACAGGCTTGTCACTTTACAAAGAACCCCAGGGTTCTTCGGACTGGCCATCTCCCCAGTACATCTGTTACCAGACTGGAACTACAAGAGCCCTGCTTCTGTCTCTTTTTGGAAACACACCTATTACATAAAAAGAGATGTGTCTGTGCAAAGGAGAGAAAGATGGATGCAGAGAACACAGGAGTCGGAGGGACCAGCCCTCAGGGGCCCGTCTCCATGGGCAGCCAAAGCGCTAGTTTTGATCATTCTATTTTTTATGCCAGTCTGGATAAGAGTAAAAAAGTGTCAGGCTCCCACTTTTGTTCCTGGTAGCTCCTCCTGCCCATCGCAAACACCCCTGTTGGGTGGTCTGGGGGGATTTTCCTGGTAAAGCAAGAGGCTCTTCATCCATTCCCTCAGCAAACATGTCCTGCACTTGTCCTGTGGGTCAGGCCTGCACCTAATACTTCTAACTTTGCAGTGTCACAGCAAAGATTCCAGATGCTGCTGAAAAAGCACCCAGCACCCACCAGGCACAATGGCAGGGGGCATGACACTGTGACGAATAACTTTGGTTCTGAGTTCCAAGGCTTCCGGGTAGTGGGGACCAGGCCCCTACACAGGTGGTGAAGGAATGTGGCAGCTGTGGGGGAAGGGAAGGGCCAGGTATGTCCAGAGGAGGCAGTCAGCCTGGCCTCTCCTCTGCTGTGTGCATGAGCCTCTCCTGAAACTTCAGACCTCATTGTTAGTGCATGGACACCTCGTGAGAGGGATGGTGTAAGAATCCAGGACCAGAGAACATTCCAGACCATTGATGTAGGTAATGCCCTATGCCATGAGGCTGGCTCACAGAGGAAGACCCAAGGCAGGGCCTCAGTGAAGGCCCCCCATCCCCAGGGAAGAGTAGGCTGCTCCCTCACTCTGCAGCGGAGACAAAGGAAATACGTCCTCTTTGGAGCAAACCTCAAGCAAAACAGGAAAGTCCCCATCTAAAGCAAAAATCATGTAAATAGGCAATCATCCCACTTCACAAACGGATTGAGGCAGAGCTCCCTTAAATGTTATGCCCGACAGTCCTCCTTGCTCACAGACCTCAAGGCATGTGCTGGTCATGGCACGGAGTGGGGACGGACACCCGGAACTGCTGCTGCTTGTTGAGACTTTACGTGTGGCAGGCCCAACTCCCGCAGCAATGTGAATTGTCTGTAGCTCTCACAATTCTGCCAAGTTTATCCCAATTTTATCACAGGAGAAGCAGAGGCTGGTGAGGGTGGGGCATCTGCCCAGATTCAACAGCTAGCATGTGACACATCTGGGGTTCAAATGGAGCTCTGAATGGTTCCAAAAGCCACTGTCCTGCCGCCACACACTGCGAGCGCGGGTGGACTTAGGTTTGGAACTGACGAAGGACCAGTTAACACTGGAGCTGTCAATCATGCTTCCATCGCACGACACATGCTTGAGGGTGGGGCATCTGCCCAGATTCAACAGCTAGCATGTGACAGATCTGGGGTTCAAATGGAGCTCTGAATGGTTCCAAAAGCCACTGTCCTGCCGCCACACACTGCGAGCGCGGGTGGACTTAGGTTTGGAACTGACTGACGAAGGACCAGTTAACACTGGAGCTGTCAATCATGCTTCCATCGCACGACACATGCTCTATCAGAAGCTGAACTCCTCTCCAGGGCTGGGCTGGGCACAGTGGGGACATGAGAGGGTCAAACAAGGCCTGACTCTTTCCCTGCAGACATTTATAGTTGACTGGGGCAAGGGCTTTTTTCAGAGCCACGGAGCTCGAAGGGCATATCTTCTTTCCTTGGCAAGACTGATGCAGGCTGGGTGGGGTTGGTGCATTAAGGCCAAGGCTCAGGACCTGTGTCCCTCTCGTGGCAGGTGCTTTACGAAATGACTGTGTGGACAGGTGATGTGGTTGGTGGGGGCACTGACTCCAACATCTTTATGACCCTCTATGGCATCAACGGGAGCACAGAGGAGGTGCAGCTGGACAAAAAGAAGGCCAGGTACCTGGAGGCAGCCCCTGCCCCACCCCCCTCACTTCCAGTCCTCGGCCCTCTGCGCCATCCCCTCCTGCCCCTACCCATGCCCCCCGCCTTCAGCTACACTGGTCCTCTCACAACCCCTGCATACAGCAGGGCCTTCCAGCTTCCACGCCTTTGTCTATTCTGTCTCAATACTTTTCTCTTTCAGGGACCTGCTCAAATCTGCCTCCTCTAGGAAGCCCGCTGTAGTAGCCTCAGGCCATAGCAATCTCTTCCGTCCTTCTTTCTTTCATTTGACCACTCGAAAATGTTTATTGTAAGGTCTGCAGATTAGCTGATAGCATTGTATTATTGTTAATTTCCTGGTACATTAATTGTACTATGGTAATGTAGGATGTTAACATTAGGGGAAGCCGGTTGAAGGGTACACATATGCTCTGTTCTATTTTTGCAACTTTTCTGTAAGCCTAATTGCAAAATAAAAAGCAGCCAGCTCTCAAAACATTAAAATAATGATTGAACACCTGGTCCATGCCAGGCACTGACTCAGGCGCTGGAGAGAGGCAGTACGGCCAGGAGGACACCCTCACTCACACAGCTAGCACTTCAGGAGAACGACAGCAGGAGCACTAACCTTCACGTGGGCTTGTTTTGTGCCAGGCATTGTTCTAAACCTATATTCACACACCTAGCCCTTTCCACAACCCTAGGAGGGCTATTATTATTATCCCTAGTCTACAGGTGAGGAAATGGAGGCTTAGCAATGCTCAGGGTCCTATAGCCAGTAAGCTGTGGCACTGGAAACTGCACCCAGATGGTCTGCAGTCTGAAGCATCAGGTTCTACTGCCTCTTAAGATAGTGATTAATGATAACAATAAATGTGGACCTCCTGTGGTACTTATTGTCTGTGCCTTTCATTGGGTTCCCCCAAACAGTCCTGGGTTTTGCTGGTCTGCTATATTCACCCATTGTTCCCCAAACATCCCTGATTCCTGACTTCTTAAGAACCATAGGGGAGAGACTCAGAGCCCAAGCCAAGGATTTTGAAAACCCACCCGCAGCCACTTACTTCTGAACCCACAGTGCCCCTTCCCCCAGCTGGAAGGCAGGATCCAGGGTGGCTTCCTTTCTGAGTCTCTTGCATGCACGGGGCCCCCACTGAGTTCTTCTGGATGGTGCTCATGAGGATGGTGCAGATGATGGTGATGTTGGTGATGATCATGGTATTGATGATAATTGTGATGATGGTGATGAAGGTGATGATAGGGACAAGGCTACTGAAGCTCTTGGGGACCAGGCAAGGACTTCTTCCCATGGGCAGGGCAGCTCATAAGAGCTAGACTTTGCCCATCCTCTGCAGCCCATCCCCGGGGGTCTGATGAGGACAGTTTTCCTGCCTTCTCTTAGTACTTCTGCTCTCTCATTCTGCAATTCAATTCTGAGTTCTTCCCAGAGCAACTGGCAATGGTAATAACAATAATGGCTAACATTTATTGAGCACTTACTCCATGCCAGGCACCATTGTAAGTGCTTTTTAATATATACTAACTCACAGCACCCCTGTTAGTATGCATTGTTGTCATCTCCACTTTACAAATGAGGTGACTGAGACACAGAGAGGTGAAGTAGCTTGCCCAAGGTCACACTGCTAGTAAGTAGGGAAACTGGGATTTGAACTCAGGCAGTTGTGAAAATAAATGAGGGCCAAATGGGAACAGAGGCTATTTATCTAGAGCTTGCTATAGCAAGGGAGTCAGCCACCACCACTTGATTTGGCAGATACTCAAAGGCTGTCAGGAAAGTGGGAAAGCTTCATAGTGAAGTGCTGTGTGGGGCACGCAAAGCTGATGTTAAGCTAAGTAGAATCATGGCATTTTATGTGATTGGATTGGGGAAGCATATTTGGATTTCTCTGGTTGGTCCTGAGTTGGGAATGGAAGCAAAATAGGGAAGTTGGTGATAACTGCCCAAGTCCTGACCACTCCGGGCCAATTGCTGTAGAAGCCGTGCTTTCCCGGGATGGTTGCTGTGGAGGTGTGAGTCAGGGTTCTGTCATTGGGCATGGTCTGGCTATTGTCTGTTTAAATATTCAGTCTCTTACAGTCTTCAAGTCCTGACCACTCCGGGCCAATTGCTGTAGAAGCCGTGCTTTCCCGGGATGGTTGCTGTGGAGGTGTGAGTCATGGTTCTGTCATTGGGCATGGTCTGGCTATTGTCTGTTTAAATATTCAGTCTCTTACAGTCTTCACCTTTATACTGTGACTCTAATCTCCACCCGACCCCAAATTCTTGGATTTTCTCTGATTAATTATCCCACACCTACATTCCACCTTCTTTTCTGGATGTCCAAGACATAATTGCTGGTGGGAGAGATAGACATCTCATTTCTGGCAGTATCCACATTCCTAAAATATTGCTTGAAATCGCATCATTATAAACACAACCATACTGTAAATGCTTCGAGGTACCTTGTTAAAGGATTTTTTTATGGATAAAGATTTATTTTGTGAGGAGAGCCATCATTTCTTAATTACTTTGGTTTACAAACTCAGAGCTCTTACTGGAAGTGTGTTTGCTTTATTTCATGAGCAAGTGGCCCAATGTATCACCTATGACTTGGAGTCCTTGTTATGCGTGTCTGCATCCTGACTAGGGGACTTGGATGGAAAGACCCACTGGGCATGTGTTGTAGGTACAGCTTGGTGTTGTGCAAGGTGGTGCATTCTCAATGAGGTAGTGTATGACTGGAATGAGGCTGCAGCAAGCTTGCAAGCACTCCTGCTGTCAGATGCTACCCCCAGAGGCCAAGGCTTAACACACTCAATAGCAATTCATTCAACCCCACTCCTCAGCTAAATTCCCCAATTTCCCATCTTGCTACTTTGGGGAAAATTGTTCTGGTAAATTAATTCACACTGAGAAGGCAAACGAATGGCATTCAAAAAGATTATGCCTTCAAAAGATAATGCTTAAGCTCAAGAAATGAATCTCTAACAGCAGAATTTGAGGCAATTGGTGTCCAGTGGGTATTTTTAGACAAAGGGACATGGTTTTTCTGTAGAGGGAAGTAAACATTCACAAGATAGGGATGCAGATCTCCATTGCTGCCTGTATCTCACGGGGCACGCACAAAGTTTGCTTGTCTTAATGGTCCCTGAGGAGGGAGCTAAGGAGCCTGGATCAGAGGAGCCTGGGACTATGGCTCTGTGTCGTGCACCCCAGTTATGTCAGCCCCCACAGACACACCACCTTGGAAGTCTCTCTGTATGGGTTCCAGGGTAGCTTCCCCTCATCTGCACCCTTTATGGTCCCAAAGTTCTTCATTCATGCCACTTGGGGCTATATTTGTTTCCTGAGGTTGTGACACAAAATTACCACAAACCTACTGGCATAAAACATCAGAAATTTATTCTCTCACATTTCTGGAGGCCAGAAATCTGAAATCAGTGTCAGTGGGTGG
>NW_007726950.1:415224-430799 GCF_000696425.1 Galeopterus variegatus | reverse complement strand
CAGAAATTTATTCTCTCACATTTCTGGAGGCCAGAAATCTGAAATCAGTGTCAGTGGGTGGAAATCAAGGTATTGGCACAGCTAGATGCCCTTTGGAGGCTCTAGAGGAAAATCCATTTCTCTCCTCTTACAGCTTCTGGTGGTTTTCAGCATTCCTTAGCTTGTGGCCACATCACTCCAATTGTCAAGACCAGACTTTCCAATCTCTGCCCCCGTCTTCACATCACCTCCACATATACAGGTTCCAGGATTTAGGATATGGATTTTGGGGGGTGGGCCCTTTTTCAGCCTATCACAGGGGCTGTAACACACAGAGCATGGATCTGAAAATCCTGCCATATGATAAACAGTCATAAGTTCTAGGACATTTACATTTTCAGCTTTTCATTATAAAATACAATATACATGTATATGTAAAAATATATAAATCATAAATAACTATAAATCAAAAACTCATGTAACCACCCCCTAGGCCAAGAAATTAAACCTTGCTTTCCCTTATTGTTTTATCCTGCCTCATGTCTCCTAAACAATGTGCTTTCATGTAACGTGGATTTCATTGTTATATAAATGGAATCAGGCTGTATGTCCTCTTTTATGTCTTAGTCCTTTCGCTCAGCTTCAGGTTTTTCAGATTTTTCTGAGCTGTTGAGTGTGGCTACGATATGTTCATTTTCATTGCTGTGTAGTAGTTCATTGATGAGCACTTCAGGCTAGAGAAGAGAGGATCTGGGATTGTTATGAGGGCATGGGGAGAGGAGACAGTGGCGGCATCGAGGTTGGTCAGACTGTTGACAATTAAACAATCAGTTCTGGCAGACAGAGCTATGGGCACTAGGGGGAAGCTCAACTCAGTGTTAACAAGAAGTTCTTAGAGTTGGCCACAGTGGTCTTGAAAGGAAGAGAGCTGCCCAGGTTGCCACGGGACCCTATCAGTGGAGCCGACTGAGCATGCACTAGATGGCCATTGGTATGGAAAGCCCCAGACCAGAAGGAGGTTGGGCTAGAATGAAGCTAAGGCCGAAGCTGTGACCCTGGCCAATCCTGGGAGCCCAGCCACGCCCCTGAGATGCCCCAGAGGCAAACGGCCTGAACGGCTACTCAGCAAAGGAGGCTTTGGACCCCCACACCATTCTTTCCTGTCTTCTAAGCAGCCCTTACTCAGGCTCTCTACCCACAAACCTTCCCTGGCTTCTTAGCAATGCCTAAAACCCTTCCATCAAATAGTAGTCCTTCCAACTTAAGGCTTTGGCCCTGGTTAGCCCTCAGGCTCTGCTCAGTCATAGAGACCAGTGAGTGAGTGGTGCTGGGCTCTTTCCTAAGGACAGCCTTTCATGGGGAGCTGGGAACAGAAGGAAACCAGAATAAGAAGGAAGTGAAGAGCAGCCAAAGCTGGCCTTTCCCAGACATCACCCTTTCAGCTGCTGAGTAGAGGCTCCATTGAGTAGGAGAGCAGGGCACACTCTGGGCCACTTCAGCAGCCCTGTCCATCTGGGCGGGGGGCAGGGACCTAGATCAAAGGCTGGTCACCTCTCCAGTGGTGATCTCTCAGTGTGGGAGTCCTACTGCGGGTCAACTGAGGTGTCTTGAGGAGGTCTAGGGCAGCATGAAGGATGTGGCTTGTGAGTTGGGGAGGATTGAAAGACCAGTGAGGGCTTTCCCTCTGGGTATTTACCTTTCACCTGAGAATCACCCTTTCAGCTGCTGAGTAGAGGCTCCATTGAGTAGGAGAGCAGGGCACACTCTGGGCCACTTCAGCAGCCCTGTCCATCTGGGCGGGGGGCAGGGACCTAGATCAAAGGCTGGTCACCTCTCTAGTGGTGATCTCTCAGTGTGGGAGTCCTACTGCAGGTCAACTGAGGTGTCTTGAGGGGGTCTAGGGCAGCATGAAGGATGTGGCTGGTGAGTTGGGGAGGATTGAAAGACCAGTGAGGGCTTTCCCTCTGGGTATTTACCTTTCACCTGAGATGTCCACCATCTGCGACATTAAAGGCAACTGGGGTTAGCCTGTTATGAAGGAGGAGGGGGCAAATGTATCTACTTTTCAGCCTTCTAGAAGAAAAGTGTTTCTCCTCCCTCTATACCTTACACCTGCCCAACCATAAAATCTCCATAAAATAAAAATGCTTGGTTAAATTCAAAGGGTGAAAGTTAAAGAGACATACAAATTGAAGAATTCTAAAGCTCTTTTGATCTGCAAAAGTGTGCTCCTGGCAAGAGTAAGAAATGAGTGGGTTGAAAGATTGCTTGAGAGAATCTTGGTGTGTGACATGAGTGTGACATGAACACCTCCTGACAGTTCCCACGTGACCGGAGGGACAGACAGAGATCAAATGAGAGCAGGAAGGATACGGGGCAGACTTTGGGAGAACTTTTTCACTCCTCATGATCATGAAATGCACAGGAGTGGGTTATCAAGAGGGATTATGTGTGAGATCAAATGAGAGCAGGAAGGATACGGGGCAGACTTTGGGAGAACTTTTTCACTCCTCATAATCATGAAATGCACAGGAGCGGGTTATCAAGAGAGATTAGGTGCCTGTTCCACCACCACCTTTGAGGCTAGGGGTTGTTAATTCTAAGTTTGCAGCATTCACAGTGGCCTGTTTTGAAAAAAATATGTCTCATATTCAAGAAAGCATCACAATTGCCATGCACAGCCATATCTTCAGTGGCGACTGCATTACCCTGAGAGGCTTAGCAGCAGCAGCATCTGGAATCAGTCAGCAGTCAAGCAATCAGTCAGCATTGAAGGTAAAGAGAGACCATCTCTGAGATGATGAGGTCACTCAGTAGAAAAATAATATAGCAACAAAAGCAACATTACTTTCTATGTGCCTACCACTTTACAGTTGTCAGTAGCATTACCCAGTCCAGGACCACTGTGTGCAGACTGCATGTGGAAAAATGTGCGTGATGTCATCTCGAGTTGTGCAGTGCAAAACCTGCCCCACTATTCGTGGTGGCCCTTTCACTCATAGAATCTCATTTAAAGCTCTTCGGGTGTAGAATTCTTTTTACGTTTTCAGTTGATTTCACATCCATTTGGTCCTTATGAAAGTTTTGTGAGATTACAGGGCTAGTGTCATTCTCCCCAGACTACAGGTAAGAAAACCAAGTCCCAGAGAGGAGCGGGGGCTGTTCTAGGCAACTAGAAGAATGAGATTAGAACCCACAACTGGTAGCTCTTGGTTCAGGACCATTTCTGCCAACCGAAACCACTTAACCCAGTCTTTCATGAACTCCTCTAGGATGTAAGAGATGGTTGTTGGGGAGTCATTGGAAGCAGAGGGGGGCCGGGTAAATGCTTCATCTTCTCTCCTTGCCCCAAATCTGGTCTCTGGCCTGGCCCAGCCCTCCCCATGGCCAGCTCCCTTCTTTATGACTCTCCTCTCCATGCCCAGATTTGAGCGGGAGCAGAATGACACCTTCATCATGGAAATCCTAGACATTGCTCCATTCACCAAGATGCGGATCCGGATTGACGGCCTGGGCAGCCGGCCCGAGTGGTTCCTGGAGAGGGTAAAATGTCTAGACCCTCACCCTCCCTTCCAGCCACCACCCTCCCCTTCTCCCTGTTCTTTTGGATTGTCACTAGACCTTGTTAAAGTGCAAATGTCACCAGAGAAGTTTATCACATGAATGTGGCTAGCCCATATAATCTAATATGCCCTTTGGTGTGGATTAATCTGAGAGCATAGTTGTATTTATTTGTGTCCAGAGAGTACTGAATCTCTGAGAAAGAACACAGTGTGAGCTGTCAACCTAATGCAGACAGACTGGAATAAGGGGAGGGGCTTGGTGTGGGCTTCTCCAAGGATGTGAGTTGAGGGGGACTGAAGGGGCAGCAGCAAGAACTGGCTCAGAGAGAGGCTCTCCTGGTGGGAACTTTAGGCTGGATGGCAGGGGAGTTTGGGGTGCCCCTGTGATCCCGTAGCTATATGGCTGCCTCTTTTTTCCATGTTGGACCTCCACTCACAGGAGGAGTCTGAGCCTGACCAGCAGCAGCCTGGCTGAGGATCCCGGATGCTTGGGCTCTCAGTTGAGCTGAAACCAGCCTTGGTGCTGGAATGCTGGGATCTTCAAGGAGCAACAGAACTGTGGGATTCCTTAGTTCTGCCTCTATCATCCTCATCTCCCCAGCACATGTATGCATGTGTGCATGCACACACATGCTCACACATGCACACACAGCCACAGACTCAGCTTCCACCAAGAAAAGAAGGCAGCTGCTCCTTCTTAGGACTTCTCTTTCATAGTTTCCTCACCTTTCCCATGCCCTGGGGCCCCGTGCTCCAGGCTGCCCAAAGGAGGGTCATTAACACTCACTGTTCTAGACTGGAGAAGAGAGCAGAGTTCTCAGAGCCTGGGGGCCAAGCAAGATGAGATTTGATGGGAACTAACGGGATGTTAGGAGTCCAAGGTGCTTTCCATACTGAGTATGGCCCCAAAGCAGGAGGCCCCCAGCAGCCACAAAGAAGCTTGTTTGCAGCCCCACAATCACAGCAAAGACAGTAGCTGTGATGACTTAGCTGACTGTCCCTCAAGCATGGCCTCGGTGTCACGTGGGCCCTGCGCTTTTGGACATGTGTGGTTCTGGTGTCCTGTCTGCCCTCCTTGTGCAATGTGTGTTGGTGTCCTTGGGCAGCCATAACCAAGTACCACAGACTGGCTTAGAACAACAGACTTTTCTTGTCTCACTGTTCTAGAGGGTAGAAGTCTAAGATCAAGGCATCGGCAGGACCGTGCTCCCTCTGAAGGCTCTAGGAAAAGATAGCTTTCAGGCCTCTCTCCTAGCTTCTGGTAGTTCCTTGGCTTGTGCTGGCATCATGCTAATCTTTACAAGGCAATCTTCCGTGTATGTCTCTGTGCCCAAATTCCCCCTGTTTATAAGGACGTTGGTCATATTGGATTAGGACCCACCCTAATGACCTCATCTTAATTAATTCCATCTGTAACAACCTTATTTCTAAATAAGGTCACATTCTGATGGATGATGGGTTAGGACTTCATCATATGAATTTGGGGAGGACACAATTCAACCCATAACACAAAGTCTTCCTTTCCCCTGCCTGAGTTAGTCCACACATCCCTCATTCACCAAAGGCCATCTGTCCTGAGTCACCCAGGGTCCTCCTTCCCTGTTGAGCCATTAGCAGGTTTTTCTTGAGCAAACAATATAGTTCCCACACCAAGGACAATCTGGCAAATGTTCCAGGTGTTTGTGGCTGACAGTGGCTTGACTGGTCCATTCTTCTGTCATTCATACAGCAAACATTTCTCATGCGCAATAATAGGCACCTCTTAGGAAACATTTTTAGTAAATTGCCAATTCCCAAATCCCCAAGCTAAGGGATTCACCATGGAGGTTTCAGACTCTGTGCCAGGCGTGCAGGGCAGGATCTTTGTCCTGGAGAAGGCCCTGGCCATGCCCCTCAAGGCTGAATCACAAGGGCTGGTCTCAGATCTGGGATCTTGGGTCACTGGCGTTCAGTGGAGGGGCCGCATTGGTGGGTGGGGGCTGGTGGAGATGAGGGAGGGCGTTCACAGCGGGGCTGCCTCTCCCCAGATCCTCCTGAAGAACATGAACACTGGAGACCTGACCATGTTCTACTATGGAGACTGGCTGTCCCAGCGGAAGGGCAAGAAGACCCTGGTGTGTGAGATGTGTGCTGTCATCAACGAGGAGGAGATGATGGAGTGGACATCCTACACTGTCACGGTTAAGACCAGCAACGTCCTGGGTGGGTTGTGGGTCCCTCCCATCTCCCGTTGTCCTTGCCTCTCACCCTCAAAGTTTGGCTTGGGCCCTTGTTTCCAGTCAGCGCATTGTCTTCTTATGGCCTTCCAAAAGCTAGTCAGTCGAGTCTTTGCCACAGCGTGTCACTTTCTGTCTAGACAAAGTATTTCCCCCCAGTGACTGAGCTGGCTCCTCCCTCCTCCCTCAGGGAAGTGGGGGAGAACATTGCTGGGGAGTATGGTCAGCACTTCCAAAAGCAGTGCAGGAGCTTGCCTCAGAGCCCTTCCGTCCTGGCCTGCCTGCTGCTGCCCGACGCCCCTCACCCAGGTGCCGTTTATCACGGGCACTCTCCGGTTCCTTCCCACATCCGTGTGCTTGGTGACCATTTGCTATGTTGGCCTTGGGTCTTAGGATAGGGATGTGACTCCAGGGCCCCTGTGGTTGTGACATTCTAGTGGAGCAGCCACAGTGCAGTGTGCTGAGGCTCCAACAGGCGTTAGCCCAGGGTGCTGTTGGAGAACCCACAGGAAGGCACCTTCCCTACCTGGAGATCAGGGGCAAGGGTCATGGAAGGCTTGCTAGAGGTGATGCCGAAGTCAAATTCAGAAAGACAAACTGAAGTCACTTAGGCAGATGAGACACCCAGAGGAAGGGCCTTTCAAGCAAAAGCACTAGCGTGTGCAAAGGGAACACATTCTCATGTCGCTGTGGAAGTGATGCCCCCCACCCACCCTCCCTACACCAAGCCCACTCTCCAGGAGCTGTAGCGAAGAGTCTGGCAAACTCAATCACACTGATTGTAAATGGCTGGTAACTTGTTGGCCCCGGTAGACTACATCTTCAAAGAGAAGCATTCGGACAAAGAAATGAAGTGCTCGTGGTAGGGTCACAGGTGTGAGTGAGGGGTCAGTAAATCTGGTGAAGTTTGTTTTGGGTATCTCTCCTTCTTTTTCTCTCACCGTGGAACCTTCACCCTTATTGCTTAAAGTTCCAAGTGTCCCCATGCTTTCAAGCTCCTCCATCCCCTCACAATGTGCTCTCAGAAAATAATAGATAAATTCATTGACAACAGCAGGGTGTGTCAGAAAAACTTCACAGGGTCACCTCTTCCAGACTCATTTGCTTTTTAACTGGGGCCAATACCTCCTGTGGCTTAAGCAAATGACATAAAGCTCTAGTGTAGGATGTCAACCAGAGGTAGATTTGAGGAGCAGGGAACTTTCCTGCTTCCCTCTGAACCTTCATTGTGTGGGAGGTAGCCCATATTTTTAACTATGAATCCAAGTCTGCATGGCATGCCTTTTAAGTTTGAGTGTACTTCTTCAGAAATAGATGAGTTTTTGTATCAAACCATTCACACTGGCTGACTATGACTCTAGTTAGACCAACGGTATTTGCAAGGCACAAAGTTAAGGTTAAGAACAGAATTGGATACCTGGGAGTCCCAGGACTCTAACTGGCTCTTTCCAACCTCACCCCAGTCCTGTCAACTCTGACTGTGTCCACCTGCACCCTTAGCTCCTCCATGGAGTCCAGGGGCAAGGCCAGAGCAAGAGGCCTATGTGTCAGAGAGTCTGGCACCTGGAGCCTCATCTTGTGCACTCCTCCAGGAGCAGGCACTGATGCCAACGTGTTCATCATCATCTTTGGGGAGAACGGGGACAGCGGGACACTTGCCCTGAAGCAGTCAGCCAACTGGAACAAGTTTGAGCGAAACAACACAGACACGTTCAACTTCTCCGACATGCTGAGCCTGGGCCACCTCTGCAAGCTGAGGGTCTGGCACGACAACAAAGGTAGCTCCCCCTCAAGGCAGGACGGTGGGGAGGGCAGCCCTCATTTCTCCACCTGAGCCCTTCCCTGCCTCCCTGGCAGCAAGTTGACAGCCTAGACCAGGGTTGCATGGTTGTCAACACCAATTTGATGCTTCCATAAGTTAGAGAATGTGTCTCTGGATATATGTTAGAGATGAGGCTTAGCTCCTTCTGCTTTTTTCCTGGGTAATTAGTGGTTCTTTATTTTTTGTGATGTCGGATCATTAATGCTCCTTAGTTCAGACAAACATTAAGGAAAAAAGGGCTATATCACCAAATTCACTTCCCATAGATTTTATATAAAGGAGTATACTTGTTTATTTATAATATAGTAAGCCTACAAGTAGTTGAATTCACTTATAAATATGAACTATGAAATAGGATATAAGTCAAGTGAGAAATTTATTTTTAATTTCAAAGTACCTAAGGAATACTTTGTCACATCCATAACTGTGATGAAGTTCACATTTTCAACATTTGCTTGATTATCTTTTTGCTGTCTTCAGGCCGCTCTGAATATTTTCTCTGGCTTTGGGCCTGTAGGTTCTATCTGACATAATTAGTCGAACTGCTAAATATTAAGTCTCACCTCTTTGGTGCATACTGCTTTCAAATCCAGCTCTCTTGTCTTCTGTGGAAACTCGCCCCTGCCAAGCTATCTGCTTCAAGCCTTGTCCAGACTTTTCTGAGTCTCCCTCTTCTGTTGCCTGGAGCTGTCCTGATGTTGCATATCTCCTCATTTCTTCCAACTTTTTGCTGAGGACCAGCCTGTCTGTCCTGGTCACTGATGAAACCCAATTCAGCAATTTGCAACTTCTCTTTCTAAAGGAGCTAGACTATTTTACTTTAACATGGGTTAAACAGTTAATCTATTTTCCATAACATGGAATAAACTCAGATTAGGTGCAAATAAAATAACCAGTCTTCAAAACAATAAAATAACAAATACTTGCACAGCACTCCACAGTTTTCAAAATTTCAGTGTATCCATTCAGTCATTCATGTATTGAACAATTAATGTGTTTGTGATATGCCTGGAACTCTGTTAGGTATTAAAGACACAAACATTTGATCCTTTTTATTTTTTTATTTTATTTTTTTAAAGATGACCTGTAAGGGGATCTTAACCCTTGACTTGGTGTTGTCAGCACCACGCTCACCCAGTGAGCCAACCGGCCATCCCTATATGGGATCCGAACCCATGGCCTTGGTGTTATCAGCACCACACTCTCCCGAGTGAGCCACGGGCCGGCCCATTTGATCCTTTAAAAAAAAAAAAAAAAAACTTGTAAGTTACTGCAGCAAAAGCACTTTATTGTTCCTCTTTTCTATAACCAAGAAATATTGAGTCTTAGTGAGGTTCAAATGTCTTACTCAGGATGACACAGGAAGAAAGGGACACAGCCAGCACTCAAATCTCAGCCTTCTGATGCCTGTCTTGATATGCCATGCTGTGTGCCAGTCCATTCCGCATTCTGCACCTTCACCAGCCGCTGTGCCAGAGGGTCCAAAGAGATGAGATGGTGAAGGGCAGCCTCCTCTATCTGTTTGCTCTGTCCCCCGATATGTTTATCATCAGTGTGCATGGGGGTAGTCTTATACAGAAAAGACTGCAATGCAAGGGGGCTCTTCTTCCTCACCTGTCCATTCAAGTGGCATTATGAGTCTGTGGAAAGAAACATATTGCAAAACATTCTCAAATATCCTTAATGAGCCTCTCCTGTTTACCAAGAAGGAAAGAAAACAGAGAACCCTGAGAGTTTTTCCCCCACCCTCTTGTCATCCATTATGATTGTCTTAGGACTAGTAGTAGGTGGAAAGTCCAGTTGAATAAAAATAGTCATAATTATTAAAACCGTAGCTTCTACCCCAGACATTTCACAAGATCAGGATGAGCCTCTGCCCACGACACTCAACAGGGGATCATTCAGTTAAGACAAGTGTAAAAACACTGAGCCCATTGTGTGGGATTAGAGGGATTTGACATATGAGATTAGTGGGGTCCGGTCGGTGGAGGGTCGGGTGGAGGGCATAGGGATGAGGTCTGTGTAACCTAACATTCATGCATATGGTCTTTCCTGTTGTGGTGCTTAAGCCATTGTTTAGGAAGTATATTCCTGGGAACTATGTCCCTGCCTTAATCAGAAAGAAGCACATTGTATCTGTGGGTTTCCAGCTCTCTGTCTGGCTACCAGCACACACTGGCAAGATATCTTTGCTCTTGGAACCAGGTTTATTCGCCTTTATCTTCATAGCTACCCATAACAGTGCCTGGAGCATAGGGGGGACTCAAAAAATGTTAGCTTAGTTGAGACCCCCCAACACACAAGGAGAGAGCTGAAAAATACCAAATTCTTGAATCCTGTTCTGCCACAGCCTCTATCTCAGCCACAACAGAGAATCAAAGGTACTAGAACTCTGAGGAGGAAGAAATAATCTTCCCGGGCAGCCTGAACTGTTCCTTCAGGATTCAGCCACACTAGGGGACCAGAGGGCAAGGAGTTCCCTGACCATCTCCCAGTCAGGCCAGAAAACTGTAGACTATGATGACCCCCATTTTCCAAGAAGGAAAGACAATGCCAGGACAATTTACAATATGGGTGTTTCATTTATTGTGAGGGAGGGAAGTGTGAGGGTGCAGAAGTTGGCCAGAAAGACTGAGGGTGCCTGTGTTAAAACTACCCTTGTGAAGAAACCATGCAATAGTCTTTGGGGGGCCTTGGAGCTATCCAGGGTTCTGACTGCTCCTCTGTCTTCTCTCAACACCAGACTCTACAGCCCGATCCAGCATTCTTGCCTTGCAGGCTGACTGTTTTCAACCTGAGTTGCTATAGGCATCCAGATGCTTGCCAAGGTGGTTCAGATTGCCATGCCTCCTGCCCCCCAAGTCACAGCAATAAGAGGCAGAGAGTTGCTGATCCAAGATGAGAGCACATCTCTATGTCTCCTGCCTGCAAAGGTCACTATATCCAACTCCATCTTATCCAACTCTGAACCCCACCTGACTAAACCCTCTGTTCCTTGGCTGACTTCCCCTATTGTTGCCACACCTTCAATGTCTGCCCTCACTTTCCATCTCAATAATTTTTCTTGAAGAACCTTCCAGAGTCCTCTTGGGTATTCCTGCCTCCATGCTGTATCCTTCCTTCCAAACCATCTAGGAAAGTAAAGGCTCATGACTTAAGAAAAATGTTCAAAAAGTCATGCAGTAACACTTCAAGAGTAAGGGATAGTGTTTGTTTTCAGTGATGCCTGTTTTCCTCTTTCTTGTTTTTCTCCTTCTACCTGACATGTTCTCTCCTTAGACAAAATGATCGGTCCAGGTCCTTTACTACTGCAGCTCTAACAATCCCCACAGTTTTAATATTCATATCAGTAAATAAATCAAATACAGTTAGTTTTCATTGTTCACAGTAAATATGCTTTATAAAGTTGCCTCAAACGCTGAGTTAGGAAATACTGAACAATTGCTCCTATGGGAAATGCAGAGTCAGGTTCCTGTGTGCCTCTGTTGACAACATTTTAATCAGCTGACTAATACATAACCTTGGTTCATGTGTGTTTCTGTTTAAAGACACCTTATGTAATATTTACTGTTTATTCATTAACAGTGAACTCATGGCCAACAGTATTATAACTCATGCCTGAACAAAGCTTATCTAACACGTATTTTCTCTGAAGCACATCACAGCTTTCTTGCCCTAAGGAACAGTAAATAGCACTTCAGCTTGGGGCCAACCACTATGTTTGGGGGACAATTTTAAGAAATGAACTTACCAACAAAAAACACAAAAAGATGAAAGATATAGCACTCAATAGACCACAAAAAGGGCATTTATTTACAGTATTAGAGCTGAAACAAGAAGTCAGTGTAGCCTTGTTTGACCTCAGCTGGGAATGTGTGCATCAGGAGACTCAAATTTTTCACCATCCTGCATATGTCCAAGAATGACAATGTGAGTATTAATTTTAGGGTTACAAATAAATTTTATCAAAAAGGCAGATCCACAAAGGTGGGGCATATAAATAATGAGGATCAACTGTTTCTATTTTTAAATTGTCTTTTTTTTTTTGGCAGCTGGCAGGTATGGGGATTTGAACCCTTGAGCTTGGTGTTATAAGACTGCACTCTAACCAACTGAGCTAACTCACCAGCCAATAACTGTATCTATTGAGCACTTACTGCCAGATGTTGTGTTTAGTGTTGGGGACAGAGTAGTGAACAGCAGAGAAGTCTTCTGTCATCTTGAAAATGATCTTCTAGCAAAAAATACATTTATTAAACAAGTAATTAATTTAAATAATGATAAGACTCTAAAATGGAGATCCACAGAGTGCTAGTGTGAGGGCTCAGAGAAGACCTCTCTGAAGAAGTGATATTTAAGCTAAGCCCTGAGGAATGAAGAGGAGTGGATATTAGGTAAAGTGTTTGCTAAAAATGGAGGAGGACATCTGAAGCAAAGTGAATAGCAAATATAAAAGCCCTGAAATAGAAGATATCTTGATATGTGCCAGAAACTAAAGAAAAATCCAGAATGGCTACAAAACAGGGAATAGTGAGTGAGAGCTAAAAAGTAGAAAGGAATTAGGCCATGCATGATATTTTAAGCCGTGTCTTTTTTTTTTTTTTTTTTCCTATTTTTGCCTTTTTTCGTGACTGACAACAGATCACAACCCTCAGTGTCGCGCCTGTACCGGACCGGGACCGGCAACGGGATCGCAACCCTCGGTGTTGCTCCCGCACCTCGCTCAGCCAGTGAGCGGCCGGTCTGTATGTGGGATCCAAACCCTCAGCGGGAACGCCACCACGCTCCCAAGCAGCGCACTGTAGCAGTGCGCCACCGGGCCGGCCCTTAAGCCATGTCTTTATTCTAACTGCACTGAGAAGCCATCAGAGGATCTCAAGGACAGGAGTCACTCGGGGAAGATCACTGTAGTTCCTGCGGGGAACAGGTTAGATGGAAAAGAAAATGAACCTCAAAAGATGGGTAAGAGATTGGTAGGAAAGGATGGTGTCTTGCACCATGATAGTAGCAGTGGGATGGAGGAAAAAGTAGAGAGATTTGAGGAGTATTTAAGGCATCAAAGTTGTTAAAGACTTGAGAAGACTTGAGCAAGAATGATACAGGTGCTGGAGAACTTTCTTCATCTTGATAAGTTTAATTTGAAGGCCTGGGAAACATCCAAGGGGTGATGTCCAGTAACAGTGGGGTCTGGACCTCAGGAGGAAAATGAGTTGGGAGATATTGTTCTAAGAGTTATTTGTGCAGAGACAGAATTAAAGCCATGAATAAGAGTGAATGAGAAAGTCTATGGAGAAAGTGCAGCTTGAGCAAAACAAGTGTGGCCTAGAGCAGATATCTGAGAATTCCAACATTTGAGGTTAGATAATAGAAAAGGAAAAGGAGGGGGAGAGAGAAAAGAGGACGAGGAGGTGTTACCTCCATACTTTGTATTTCCTTCCAAACTGGAATGTGTTTGGGAGGAAGACCTCATCTGGGGAAGTCTGTAATGCTCACCAGCCATGAAATCCCAAGATGTGGAGTGTTGGTTCCAGACTCCATAGTTTCTGGGATGTAAATTTAATAGAGGAAATATGAGGTCACATTGGTTTTCAAATAGCAAAGCAATTAAAAATATTTTAAATGTTTACTTCTCCTTAGTAAATTCTAAGAGTCCCTTGATGAGAAATTTTGTTATACAGCCAAACACTTAAGCGACAGGAAGAAAGGAGGTGGAGATGAACAGCCTTCTGTCATTTACGGATTCATGTTTATCATACAAAAATGCTCTCCATTGTCTTCTAAATACTTACCCAGACACACACATGAAAATGTCAGGGAACCTTTCTCACCTAGCCTCACCTTCTCTGCTCTCTCATCCTTTTTGTAATGTGAAACTGCCTTTTTATACCTGACTATTCCAGTCCATCCAGAGAATGGTATGGTACACATGAATGTGCAGCAACAGGGACTCTCTAAGATTAACTATTTCCATCCAAAATGTTTTCTCTGTTCTTTACTCTTTTTCTAGTTCCCTGAACTTTGAGGCTATCCCTTGTTTAAATTTCACCTTGCATAAAATAACATACATCTTTTGTTCAAACTAACAGTCATTTATAAATAGATATCCAAGAGATAACTGTACAAATGCAATGCCTTTCTCCTGCTAAATTCTTATGCATCCTTCAAAATCCAGATTAACTATCATCTTCATGAATTCATCCCTGATGAACCCAAATGAAGTCAGGCACTTCCTACTCTGTGCTCCTAAACTTCTCTGTTCATACCTCTATTTGTTGCATTCACATTGCTGAATTGTAATTGTCTTGCCAATTAAAATTGGAAGACTTTGAATCTCTCAAGGATACAGACCTTGTTTGATTTACATTTACATTCCCTTGCACTCAGTAGGTATTTAATAATTACATGAATAAATGAATAAATTGATGTTAAACACCAGCTTATAGCAGCTTCTGGATCCTAAGTACATGGCTCCAGAATTTCATCCTTTTCTAGACTTCCATGGAGATCTCTTTCTCCCCTCAAGGTGTTTGAGACATCTCCCGATGCAGCACATCAGGAGACACTCTTATTAAGGCATTTGTAATTCTCCAAGGGTACGTGTCATTGGTTGAATAGTGTTCCCCACCCCCACCCCGCAAATTCTTGTTCACACAGAACCTCAGAATGTAATCTTGTTTTGAAATGGGATCTTTGCAGATAAAATTAGTTAAAAATCTTGAGATTAAACCTTCCTGGACTTAAGGTGGACCCTATATCTAATGGCAACTTGTTTCCTTATGAGAAGATGAGAGAACACAGAGAGATCATGTGAAGATGGAGGCAGAGACTGGAGCTGGAGATAGCAGTTACAAGCTAAAGAAAACCAGGGGCTGCTGGAAGGCACCAAAGCTAGGAAGAGGCAAGGAAGGATTATTCTCTAGAGCATTCAGAGAGAGAGAAAATGACCCTGCTCCCACCTTGGTTTCACACTTCTGGTCTCCAAAACTGTGAAAGAATAAATTTCTGTTGCTTTAAGCCACCAAGTTTGTGGTAATTTTTTATGACATCCCTAGGAAATAATATGGTAGGGAAGACCTTTCTGGGGAATAGTAAAGACTTCACTAAGGTTTCAATTCACTTATGTTTCTGCAGCAAAGAATCTGCTTCAGGACTTTCTGCAGATGGAAAAATATTCAAGGCCATTGGGCCAACATAAAATGCACCAAGTCAGAGTGCCATCCCATCACAGAGCCCAATGTTGGCAGCATCTTGAAGCACAGCAAGGCTGGGTGGCCCAGAGTCATAACACTCAAGGTGGTGTTAAGTAGTGGTCTGTTTGGCAAACTTGTTGCTCCTAACTTTTACAGCTGGGGTCTCCACAGCTCCAAAATCGGTTTGGTGGTAACTGGGGCACAGAAACCAATCATTCTTCTAAACATGAAAAAGAGAAAAATTCCAGAGCTAAAGGCATCATAAACTAACTTCTGATTAGATTCTGAACTTGTCATTTAATTCCAGCCACTGGGACCTCTGCCTTGTGACCCAACCCCACCAAGCATCCTGCCATGGCTACATCTCCCTGTCTGTGATTAACAAACTCTCTTCTGTTCCCACCTCTTCACTGAAAGTTCTTCCTATTGTCCTACCTAACTTGAACTCGCTCCCAGGATGGTCATAATATTTGTAGCATATTTGCTTGTTCTGTCTTCTTTCCTTGATTATCAGCTCCACAAGTACCATTGTCTTGTTCATTGTTCTTTCCCTAATGCCTATCACAATGCCTGTAATATAATAGGGACTCAATATATTTTAGCAGAATTTGATTATAGCCCTATTTAAGTCTCTCAGACTGTTCCCTGTCTTTCTGTGCTTCAGTCATAGTCAGTGTTCTCCAGAATCAGAGTTTTCTTTGTTGCCTGAGTGCTTCAAAAAATTGAATTCTATCCATGAGCCTCATGCTCATTACTAAGTTCAATAATACTGGCTGCCCCCCCCCCCCCCCCCCCCCCCCCCCGC